>NC_059426.1:6341477-6453977 GCF_021028975.2 Sphaerodactylus townsendi | reverse complement strand
CGTCCAATAAATCAAACGTCCAATATCCATCCATCCGTCCATCCATCCAAGTCGTCAAGTCAGTCTATATATCTGTCTATCTGTCTGTCAAATCCGTCCGTCCGTCCGTCCAAATGCGTCCGTCCATTGCGTCAAATCCGTGCGTCCGATAAATCCGTGCGTCCGTGCGTCCAAATGAATCCGATAAATCCACGGTAAATCCATTAGTCCGTGCGTCAAATCCATCCGTCAAATCAAATCAATCCGTCCAAATCCCAAATCCGTCCGTCAAATCCGTCAAATCCATCCCGTCCGTCGGCAAATCAAATCCGTCAAATCCGTCCGTCAAATCCGTCAAATCCGTCCGTCCGTCCGTTACCGTCTTCCATTTCGGCTATTTGGCTATTTCGGCTTCATTTCATTTCGGAACTATTACCATCTCGTATCTGATCCATTCCTGGGGGGGTGTTCATTGCATTTCCATTCAGATTGGGGTATACCACCCCTTCCCGTGTGTTATCGTGAAGGAGGGGCCTAGTCCAGAAATGCAGCTTTTGAGTCTTTTTTAAAATTTTATTTTTACAATGCATTCTCCAAGCGTTTCACTGTGATGGTGCTGCTGAAAGACAAACAAAAAAGATATGCCAATGTGTCATACCTTGATACGTACGGTTTCTCAAGTTGAATAATGACAGGAAGCCAGAGGAGAAAAGGACAGGTAAGGGAGAGAGCTGGAGTGGAGATGATGGAATGAAAAGGTGAATTTCAAAAGGTGAGTGGCTAGAGGTGTTTTTTTTAAAGAACAACTATATAAAAGCCACGGTCCAATGAACAGTAATAAAAAAGTTATTCAGACGTTGTATGTGCTTACATACACTGAGTTTCAAGGGGAGATTTAATTTTTAATCCTTATTTGTTTGAAAAACTGATTAACAAAACAAGTTCATTAATTCTCTGCCTTCTCACCAATATTTGATGAGAATTGATTAAATATTTGATGAATTGATTAAATTTGAATATGCTTCCACAGTGCACCCAAACCTGCATCATTTTAACATACTAAAGAAAGCATACAAGAACATTTAAGAACATAAGAGTGTATGAAGAACCCTGCTGTTCATTCAGTCCAACAAACCTGTCTCATACAGTGGCTAACCAGTTCCTCCGGAGGGCCAGCAACAGGGCATGGTGGCTGAGGCCTTCTGCTGATGTTGCCTCCTGGCACTGGGATTCAAAGGCTGACTGCCTCTAAACATGGAGGTTCCCTTAGTCATATAATGTCTACTGGTGTAGCATTATCTACATATTGGCTCACCTTCTCAAAGAACTCCAAAAGATTGGTGAGATGTTTATTTGCAAAAACCATATTGATTTCCCTTAGTAGGTTATACTCCTCTGTGTACCTAATAATTATATCTTTGATTACAGTTTCTACTAATTTGCCCAGGACAGATATTAGGCTGACTGGCCTGTAGTTTCCTGGTTCCCCCCTGGAACCCTTTTTAAAAAACTGGCATAATGTTGGCTTCTCCATCAGAAGATCAGCCTCAAGGGTGTGATTGATTGGGTGATAGAAACACCCCCACTTTTAAGTGGCCTTTGAGGACCAGTATTTGCACCCATATAATACACAGAAGTCACCACCTACTTTTGGAAGAGTGGAAAATCAAAATAGCATCAAGCAACAAAGAAGATGTTTGGATTTATACTCTGCTCTTTTCAACTGTTAAGTGCAATCAAAGCAGTCTCCAAACTCCTTCCCTTCCTTTCCCCACAACAGGCACCTTGTGAAGTAGACAGGGGCTGAGAGAGTTCAGAGAGAACTGTGACTTGCCCAAGGTCACCCAGCAGGCTTCATGCATAAGAGGCTACCGCTTATGTGGAAGAGCAGGGAATCAAACCTGGATTAGAGTCCACCTCTCTTAACCACTACACCATGTTGGCCCTCATGCCAGCTGTTCCACTGTTGGAAGGCTGAAGGACACAAACAAACAAACAAACAAACGAAGAAGAAGAAGAAGAAGAAGAAGAAGAAGAAGAAGAAGAAGAAGAGGAGGAGGAGGAGGAGGAGGAGTTTGGATTTATATCCCCCCTTTCTCTCCTGCAGGAGACTCAAAGGGGCTGACAATCTCCTTGCCCTTCCCCCCTCACAACAAACACCCTGTGAGGTGGGTGGGGCTGAGAGAGCTCTGAAAAGCTGTGACTAGCCCAAGGTCACCCAGCTGGCGTGGGTGGGAGTGCACAGGCTAATCTGAATTCCCCAGATAAGCCTCCACAGCTCAGGCGGCAGAGCTGGGAATCAAACCTGGTTCCTCCAGATTAGATACATGAGCTCTTAACCTCCTACGCCACTGCTGGAATTCCCACTGGGAAATTAAAGTCTGTTTCAAAAGAAACAGAACCTTTTCATCACTGTTTCTCCCTCCCCATTCCAGCGTGTTTCTAGTGAAGACCATGATATCTACCACGGATTCAAACAATGTTACACTCCCCACAAACACTTTATCAGCTTGGCAAGGTCTGTTCTGATTGGTTGTTGTGTTGGGGCGGGAATTTTTTAAAACTTTTTTTTTGCACAGCTACGTCACTACGCACATGTGCGTGGATAGAATTTCCCCCCTACGTTCAGGTGGATTCCGCACGGGCAAAAAAAAAAACCGGTGTGAAACTGTTGTGAAAATGGTGCAAAATGGTTTAAAAATGGTATAAAAAGGTTTTCATCGTTTTCACACCATTTTCACACCGCTGTTTTTTGCCCGTGTGGAATCCGCCTGAGCTATGTTTATGTGCGGCTTCGAGTTTTTCGGCACTCTTTACCCACGCAGCAGTGTTGGCACTAAAGTCTAATTTTAGTTTACAGTTGGCACAGAAATCACGTTCCATGAAGCTATGTTTCAACGTAGCCTCCACCGGCGCAAAAAAACCCCCTCTGATTGATGGGAAGGCTCCGCGTCACTTCCTATGGCAGAAAAACAAATCTATATTCAAACCCCAAACCTCTCCACCGATCTGGGTTCAGCACGTGTCTTTTAAAAAGATGCACTTCCATACAGGTTCTTAGAAAACACATGATAAGGGGGAGAGGGAGCGCCAGAACCGGGTGAATCCGTGTTCGGTGATGAAGCAGCGGGGAGATCTTGATGAAACCTTGATATTTCGCATGAGTATCACGTGATTAATTGACAGTGAGGATTTCACCAAAGAGGAAACATCAGGGGCATATCCGGAGCCATCAACATTGTGTAGCTAGAGTTCAAGCTGTCTGATTGTAGTTATCAAGTTTCAGCATGTAAGACCAATGAACAGAAGTTAAGAACACCCTTGAGAAATGTCAGTGTTGTCTTAAAATTATTTTGTAGTCCCCCATGCTGGAACTGTTGTAGTATTTCATAATTTAGTTTTTGGAGAAATCTGCTGGCACATTTCGATGCTATCCCAAGGGTTCACCCTGAAGACAGAAAGAAAATGAACCAACTTGCCGTCAAGTACTTGGGAAGTATTCAAGTTTCTATTGATGGCTTCTTGCAAAGACTCAGTTCTTGACTGCCAGAGGTAATCAAATTCTTCAGTTTAAGTGTTTCTCTTAAAGCTCAGACAGCCACAAATCTCCAAATTGTCAATGAAAAGGATGGCGTATGTGGCAAATCCAACAATGTTAAAGGAATTGCCAAGGCATTTTTTAAAGGACAGAAAGTTGTCAACTAATGCCCAACTGTAATGTATTAAAGAAACCACAGTCAGGGGCATACCTGTAGAAAATGACTCCCAGGGCAAGCACTGATATTGTGTACCCCCCCCCTTTTTTTGACAACTCTTCCCTCTCTTGGAAGACCAGCTCTCCAGCAGCCAAATCTACCCATCAACTGTGTGTAACCAGCTTTATGGAAATCTACCAGATGGTCTACCAGCAATTAAGAAAAAATTGCCAGCACATTACTTTCAACTGCAAGCAACCAGCTCTTCAAGGGGCTAGTCCACTCACTGTTAGGAGAACTGGTAGATCTGGCCTTTGTGGCAGCCAGGGCTACCCATTACTTCTTAGCAGCAGGTTAACCAGCTCTCTGAACAGTGGTGGCTTCCTGCTTTGGAAACAGTCAACCCCTGGGCAAGTAGCATCCAGGGCCCATACCTGGGGTTACCTTATGCAAAATATGCCAGTGACAGCAATGCAACTGAAGAACCTATCAGAACATCCTTGGGCAAAAATCAATCTAGTAACATTGCATAAGATTGTGCTGCAATTCCATTTTATAGACTTCAATTATATCTAGGGTTGGTCAATACCAGCCAGATTCGTTCGGATTCGGCCCAAATTCGGATCAATGGGTTCGGATTGGCTGAATTTTGAACCTTGCAGATTCGGACTGGGCCGAATCTGTGGGAAAATCCGGGAATTTGGGGTGTTTTTTTATTTTTGGGGTGTTTTTCCACGTTCTGGCCTGCAGGGGGCACGTTTTTTGACATATTGGCACCACAATCTCAGGGTATCATCAGGAGACTGTCCTTATGCTACCCCCCAAGTTTGGTGAAGTTTGGATCAGGGGGGCCAAAGTTATGGACCTTCAAAAGGGGTGCCCCTATCCCCCATTGTTTCCAATGGGAACTAAGGAGATTGGGGCTACCCCTTTGAAGGTCCATAACTTTGGCCCCCCTGATCCAAACTTCATCAAACTTGGGGGGTAGCATAAGGACAGTCTCCTGATGTTACCCTGAAATTGTGGTGCCAATATGTCAAAAAATGCACCCCCTGAAGGAACCCCCTGAAATTTGTCCAAGATTCTTTGTTCTACATTTACACAATCCATTGCTGTCAATGGGGAATGTCTGGGGGTGCATTCTTAAGGCTAGTAGCACCAAACCTTCAGGGTATCACCTGGAGACACTCCTGATGACACCCCCAGTTTGGTGAAGTTTGGACAGGGGGACCAAAGTTATGGACCCTCAAAGGGGGTGCCCCATCCCCATTGTTTCCAATGGGAGCTAATAGGAGATCTGGCAACACCTTTGTGGGTCCATAACTTTGGCCCCCCCTGATCCAAACTTCACCAAACCTGCGTAGTATCATCAGGAGAGTCTCCAGATGATACCCTGAAAGTTTGGTGCTGCTAGCTTTAAAAATTCTAGTTTGTGTTTTTCACTGCTCACTCACTCCAGCAGGCTTCATGTGGAGGAGGGGTAAAACACAAACTAGAATTTTTAAAGCTAGTAGCACCAAACCTTCAGGTTATCATTTGGAGACTGTCCTGATGGTGCCCCCCAAGTTTGATGAAGTTTGGATCATGGGGGCCAAAGTTATGGACTCCCAAAGCGGTAGCCACTATTTTCTATTAACTCCCATTGGAAACAATGGGGGATGGGGCACCCCCTTTGGGAGTCCATAATTTTGGCCCCCATGATCCAAACTTCACCAAACGTGGAGGGCATCATCAGAATAGTCTCCAGATGATACCCTGAAGGTTTGGTGCTGCTAGCCTTAAGAATGTGCCCCTGCAGGCACCCCCAGAAATGTCCCATTGACAGCAATGGATTGTGTAGATGTAGAACAAAGAATCTTGGACAAATTTCTGGGGGTGCCTGCAGGGAGCACATTTTTGACATATTGGCACCACAATTTCAGGGTATCATCAGGAGACTGTCCTGATGATACCCCCCAAAGTTTGGTGCAGTTTGGTTCAGGGGAGCCAAAGTTATGGACTCACAAAGGTGTAGCCCCCATCCCCTATCAGCTCCCATTGGAAACAATGGGGGATGGGGCACCCCTTTGAGGGTCCATACCTTTGGCCCCCCTGAACCAAATTGCACCAAACTTGGTAGATATCATCAGGACAGTCACCTGATGATACCCTGATAATTTGGTGCCTATACATCTAAAAATGCGTCCCATGCAGGCACCCCCAGAAATTTCTCCAAGATTCTTTGTACTGTAGTGACTTAGCTGTATTGCTGTCAATAGGGAATTTCTGGTAGAGGGCTGTGAGGTGCACATTTCTAAAGGTATGGTCACAAAACTTTCAGGGTATCTTCAGGAGAGTCTCTGGATGACACCATCCAGGTTTGGGGAACTTTGCTTCAGGGGGTTCAATTCTACGGGACCCAAAAAGGGTAGGGCTCATCTCCCACTGCCCCCTGAAGCAAAGTTCCCCAAACCTGGATGGTGTCATTCAGAGACTTTCCTGAAGATGCCCTGAAAGTTTTGTGGGTTTACCATGAGAAATGTGCACTCCACAGCTCTCTTTCAGAAATTCCCCATTGACAGCAATGCAGCTAAGTCACTGCAGAACAAAGAATCTTGGACAAATTTCTGGGGGTGCCTGCAGGGGGCGCATTTGTAGATGTATCGGTACCATAATTTCAGGGTATCATCAGGAGACTGTCCTGATGATACCCCCCACGTTTGGTGCAGTTTGGTTTAGGGGGGCAAAAGTTATGGACCCTCAAAGGGTAGCCCTCATCTCTTTAGCTCCAATTGGAAAGAATGGGGGATAGGGGCACCCCTTTTGAGGGTCCATAACTTTGGCCTCCCTAAACCAAACTGCACCAAACCTGGGGGGTATCATCAGAACAGTCCCCTGATGATACTCTGAAATTTTGGTGCTGATATGTTTAAAAATGCGCTCCCTGCAGGCCAAATTGCAAAAAAACACCAAAAAAATAAAAACGCAATTCAGCTGGTGATCCGAATCTCATGGATTCAGATTTGATGGGATTCGGACAGCTCAGATTCGGCCCCTGCTCGTCCGAATCTGTCCGAATCAGTGCAGATTCAGTCAAAATCCAGATTCGGACTGTCCGAATTATCCCCCCAAGAAGTCTCCTCTCCAAACTAAGGTCCCAAATACTGCAGCCTCTTCTCATAAGGAAGGTGCTCCAATCCCTCAATCAACCTCATTGCCCTTCTCTGCACTTTTTCTATCTCTTTGATATCCTTTTTGAGATGTGGCGACCAAAACTGGACACACAGAACTGAACACAGAGCTGCATTGCTGAATGCAGACCTGAATAAGGGGGGAAGGGCAAGGAGATTGTAAGCCCCTTTGAGTCTCCTACAAGAGAGAAAGGGGGGATATAAATCCAAACTCTTCTTCTTCTTCTAGCTAGGTTTCTAGAAACCCAGATCACATCTATGTTTGAAAAAGATCTACATTTTTCCTGAGAAATAGGTGTACTCTCTTGACTTTTCATTTTTTCTGTCTCCATAGATCAACCAAACCCAAATTGTCCAACAAATCAAAGAAAGTTTTCACCAACTTGCCTTGTATATTTTTAGGACTGTTTTCAGAAAACCTATCCATTTGTGGTAATAATATCACTCCGTTCCAATATCCCAACAGGCACCAGCTCTCATATGGAAAATCTACAATCTTACCAATCAGATGTTTATAAAATATTCCTTTGTCCTCATTTGGAGCACAAATGCCAAACACCTGTCAGGTCAAGGGCTCCACGCAATGACCATTTCATCAATCAGGAGTGTTTATTGAACTGTACACCTGTGGGTTCTGTATTTTGTGCAAATTTATTATACGTTTATTATAAGGAGCAGCAGTGGCGTAGGAGGTTAAGAGCTCGTGTATCTAATCTGGAGGTACCAGGTTTGATTCCCAGCTCTTCTGCCTGAGCTGTGGAGGCTTATCTGGGGAATTCAGATTAGCCTGTGCACTCCCACACATGCCAGCTGGGTGACCTTGGGCTAGTCACAGCTTCTCGGAGCTCTCTCAGTCCTCACCCACCACCTCACAGGGTGTTTGTTGTGGGGAAGGGCAAAGGAGATTATGTAAGCCCCTTTGAGTCGCAGTCTCCTGCGGGAGAGGGGGGATAATAATCAGCCTCCTCCTCCTCCTCCTCCTCCTCCTCCTCCTCCTCCTCCTCCTCCTCCTCCTCCTCTTCTTCTTCTTCTTCTTCTTCTTCTTCTTCTTCTTCTTCTTCTTCTTCTTCTTCTTCTAAGTTAAGGTTAGAAGAGGGGTTTTTTTAAAGCGCAGAATCCCCTTCTGTACACAATCCTGGCCAGGCTGACACTTCCTTAGATGACCAAGCCCACCGCTCCTTGGCACATCCCAATCTGACCTTCATAAAAGTCGTTGCTTCTTCTACAGCTTTGTAAAAGCCTAATATGTTTTAAAGGACCGGGGAGGGGGAATGATTCACCTTGGAGATGCCAAGCCTCTATCAGTTTCAGCTTGAGGTATGCACTTATCACAACCGGAATGATTTTCTATAAGCACAGGCTCTCTGACAGATAAGGGGCACTAGGTCACATTCTGCACACGCTGCCAGCACCATTTCCTTTGGAAGTAAAAAACAGGCACATTCAGCCTAACATTCCACAGTGGCTCCAAAGGCCATTAAGAAGCTGCTATTTGAATGCACAATAACCAGTTTTGCTGATCTTGACTCAGTAGAGACAGTGAACAACTCTTCTGGCTGTTGTGGGTTTTCTGGATTGTGTGGCACAGAGAGACACATCTCACCATGACATGCCTCTGCCTCTGAAGATAAATAACCACAAATTGGGGATAGCATGCATGCACACAACAACCAGAACAAAGTCACTACACCCAGGCTTCAAAAATAGCCAAAAGGTTGCTAGCAAATGTGCTCATCATGAATAGAAACAAAATGCAAGCATCAAAATCCTATGTGAGAATCTGTTGCCAAAAAACTCATCTCACACCATCAATGCAAATAGCAAACAATATCCAGAGAGTCCAGTATGCAGATGAGCTGCTTAGTGCACGCCCGTTTCCTGGAAATCTTGCCCATTTCATCAGCAATATAATTCAGTTCTGCCCATAATATTCTGGGATCACTGACTTATTATATGCCATAAAATGCTAGAGCTAATTTCATTGATGTGCCCCTTCAGTACAGAATAATGCACTTTCGATGCAATTCGCAGCTGTGCGGAATAGCAAAATCCACTTGCAAACAATTATGAAAGTGGATTGAAAGTGCATGATTCTGCATGTGCAGAAGGGCCCCAGTTTGGCTAAGATGATATCTGCTCAATGCTGTGTTGCATAAGGGTTTGTGATTGAACAGCATTTTCAATGGTTTAATTTAATTACAGTCAACTGAACACTGATAGTGATCCCAGAGTATAATGGGCAAGACTGAGTCACGTTGCTGACAATGCAGACAGTTTTCACTAGGGTTGGTAGATTGGAAAAAAAATTCAGCCCTAGTTCGGGTTCGGGCCCAGTTCAGGTGTGTGGGGTCGGATCTCTCGAGATCCGAGCCTGCCAGGCTCAGATCCACCCAAAATAACAGCACCTTTGGAGGCTGCTTTGGAGGGTGGACTCTGAAGAACTATACCCTGCCTTCTCCAGGGTTCCCTTCAAATCCCCAGGAATTAGCCAATCCACTGCTGGCAACCCTATGGTTGCCAACTCCAGGTTGGGTAAATTCCTGGATATTTGCTGGCAGACCCTGGAAAGGGTAGGGTTTGAGGGGAGGTAAAGTGCCATGGATTCCAGCCTCCAAAGCAGTATTTTCCACCAGTGGTGAACTGACCTTTGTGGCCTGGAGATCAGTTGTAATTGCAGAAGACTTCCAAGCCCCACCTGGAAGGGTGATACCCCTATTCCAGGATATTTAATTGGTGCAGCTCAAGGAGGGGAAGAGGAAAGACACTTCACCCCGGTTCGATGCTATGGATTCCACCTTCCAAGTCAGCCATTTTCTTTAAGGGAAGTGCTCTCTTTTGTCTGAAGGTCAGTTGTAATTCCAGGAGATCTCCCTTTGGATTCCTGAACTGGATGTGAAAGCAACTCCTTACTTTGGGACAGCGGCTTCATGCGTAGAGAGCCGTAACATGGTGTAGTGCAGTGAAGAAGAAGAAAGGGAAGAAGAAGAAAGGGAAGAAGAAGAAGAAGAAGAAGAAGAAGAAGAAGAAGAAGAAGAAGAAGAAGAAGAAGAAGAAGAAGAAGAAGAAGAAGAAGAAGAAGAAGAAGAAGAAGAAGAAGAAGAAGAAGAAGAAGAAGAAAGGGAAGAAGAAGAGGGAGGGAGGAGGAGGAGGAGGAGAGGCGTGGAGAGCAGGAGGAGGAGTTGGAGGAGAGAGCTGAGTTGATTTGCCTCTCCTGCAGGGAGACTCCGCAAGAGGGCTCACAATCTCCTTTTGCTCTTCCCCCCTGCTCACAACAAACACCCTGTGAGGTGGAGTAGGGGCTGAGAGAGCTCCAAGAAGCTGTGACCAGCCCAAGGTCACCCAGCTGGCGTGTGTGGGAGTGCACAGGCTAATCTGAATTCCCCAGATAAGCCTCCACAGCTCAGGCGGCAGAGCTGGGAATCAAACCCGGTTCCTCCAGATTAGATACACGAGCTCTTAACCTCCTACGCCACTGCTGCTCCCATCTTTCTCCACAGTAAGGACCAAAGCAGCTGACATCATTCACGTTTCCCTCTTCTTATCATCACAACAAGCCCGGTTAGGCTGCACACGTGTGACTGGCCCAAGGTCCCCCATTGAGCTCCCGTGGCAGATGTGATTTGATTTGAGCCTCAGCTCCCAGGCTCTGATCTGAGGCTAACTGCTACACCACCGTGGCTGCCACAGGGCTTCTTCTGTGGAAGAGTAGCAAGCAGCCAGGCCTAAGTGAGCCATTCAAGCTGGATGGTAACAAGTTGCCTGGTAGTTGCTAGTAGGCCCCGTGGTGGGATCCAAAAAATTTAGTAACAGATTCCCATGGTGGTGGGATTCAAACTGTGGCGTAGCGCCAATGGGGCTGGGTGGGGCATGACGGGGGCGTGGCTGGGCATTCCAGGGGCGGGGCATTCCTGGGTGGGGCTGTGGCAAGGATGCAGCCGCTGCGCCAGTTTTCCCCTAGGCGGAGAAAGCGGAATGACAGGCGCGGAAGGCGCGCTAAAGCTAGCGCGACGCACCAGTGCACCTCCTGCTAGACTGCTTCCAAGAAGTTCTGTGCACTACTGCTGAGAGGAGGGGCATAACTAAGGCAAAAATTACATGGCAAAATCACCAATTAGTGACCCCCTCTCGGCACACACAGGTTAAATAATTAGTAACCTACTGTCGGGAACCTGTGTGAACCTGCTGGATACCACCTCTGAGCAGGCCTGACTCAAATGAGTCCTTCTTCAAAGACGAAAACAACTATGGAAAGGGTCCTGAATCCCCCCCTTGTATTTTACCGAAAGAAGACAAGCTAGGAATGTAGGCCAAGCTGTTGTGGTTGTCTAACAATGGCCACTGAGTACATTTGTTTCTTAAAGCTGCAGGTGTTCCTTTATTATTTGGGGTCCCCCCCCCATGTTTGTTTGTTTGTTTGTTTAGATTTTAGATTTTTCTGCAACCCTTGGGCATTTTAAAACGAGGGCTGTAAAACAAGAATATTAAAAATCAAGCTATTGATTGGCTTATGTTGGCAGGAAGTTGCTTACCAAAGAGTGCATTGATTAGTCAGCAAGCTTGAGATTGCTTCTTCCTGCCTTCCTCAAATCAATGTCACAAGGCAACGCTATTTTTTGCAAACTTTCATTTTTGTGTCCAGCACTATCTCCAGATACAGATGCATGGCAACCAATGCTCCAGTTTAATTCATTCATTTAAATGGCCAATGTGCACCATAAAGAATTATCTGTGCAAGGAGCATGGGCTTCACTAAGTGGCCTTTCATGGATACCTCCATTTTGGCAACACCACCCTGCCTCCAAAAGCAACCAGCAATTTGGAAGTATCCAATTTTTTTTTTACCCTTACCAGCATGTTGACTGGGCCCAACTTCAACTCCCACGCTTAATGTGCCTCAACAGCTAAGGGTTCATACTAATCAGTACCTAGAAGAAGAAGAAGAAGAAGAAGAAGAAGAAGAAGAAGAAGAAGAAGAAGAAGAAGAAGAAGAAGAAGAAGAAGAAGAAGAAGAAGAAGAAGAAGAAGAAGAAGAAGAAGAAGAAGAAGAAGAAGAAGAAGAAGAAGAGGAGGAGGAGGAGGAGGAGGAGGAGGAGTTTGGATTTCTATCCCCCCTTTCTCTCTTGCAGGAGACTCAAAGGGGCTTACAACCTCCTTGCCCTTCCCCCCTCACAACAAACACCCTGTGAGGTGGGTGGGGCTGAGAGAGCTCCGAGAAGCTGTGACTAGCCCAAGGTCACCCAGCTGGCGTGTGTGGGAGTGCACAGGCTAATCTTAGCTCCCCAGATAAGCCTCCACAGCTCAGGCGGCAGAGCAGGGAATCAAATGCGGTTCTTCCCGATTAGAGTACACCTGCTCTTGACCACTACGCCACTGCTGCTCTGCAGGAATCATCTTCAACCCGGGTTGGGGGAAAAGATCCCTAATTTTGAAAAAAAACAGGTTGAGAGAAATATAATGGGCTGAAGTCATTTTGGGGAAGACAGCTGTGCAAAGTTCTTCCCCAACATGCTTTTTATAACGCCCTGAAGACATTGTATTTGTACTGGGCAGACTGTTTCCCCAAGGGAAAGTGGGTGGTCAAAAGCAGATGGCATAAAGGAAGTGAAGAGCCAGCAGCAGTGGCGTAGGAGGTTAAGAGCTCGTGTATCTAATCTGGAGGAACCGGGTTTGATTCCCAGCTCTGCTGCCTGAGCTGTGGAGGCTTATCTGGGGAATTCAGATTAGCCTGTGCACTCCCACACATGCCAGCTGGGTGACCTTGGGCTAGTCACTTGTCCGGGAGCGGCGAGCCCTCCTGATCTCTACCGCCGCCGCTGGCCGGCCGGATTCGCCACGCTCGGCTCCATCCTTAGAAGCGGCTGGGATTTGGGCGTCCGAGGGCTTCGTGGGCGGCGGTTAATCAGCCAGGGCGGGAGAGCCCTCCGGCGCTGCAAGGGCGCTTGATCGCTTCCCAGCGGGCTCCGGCCCGCCCGCATTACTCCGCCTCCATGCTGCCAGTCCTTGCCTCGAGGGGGGAGGCAGCGACCGACGCCTCTGACGGGCTCGCCACGAACGACGCCCCGCAGCTCGGCGCTGCCGGGCCGAGGGACTCATGCTGGCCGGCCCCGCCTCAGGAGGGAGCCTCGCGGGACTTTCGCGGCTCGGCCCACCCAGACGGCGCGCCTCTTCTGCGCATGCCCCGGCCTCGTCCGGCATGACAAACGGCATGCCCGGAGGTCTGGAGGAAGCGCAGTACCGGCAAGGAGTGGCCCGAAGGAGCGCGGTGGAAGCGGCGAGGGGATAGGCAAGAATAGCAGCAGCTGGGAGAGTTGTGGGACAGGAGGCGAGCAGCAGCGCAGAGAGGGCCGGGAGAGCTGAATGAAGGAGAGGCTGGGAAGCGCCAGCCGAGGGACACAGGAGGGGAGTGGGGGAGGCCTGTGGAGAGAACAGGCCCCCTTAGTTCTGGGAGACTTCTGCATGCCGGCTCCCGGGAAACAAAGGGGAGTCCCCTGGTGGAGGAACAGGCTCCAGGGGAACTGTGGTGGTGCGTGGCGCTCAGGCAACCTCCTGAGTGCTCTTGAGGGCTCCCACTGTCGCGACCACACCTCCCAACATGCGTGAGTGTCAAACGGGAACAAGAACCCCGGGTAGGGTTTCCAGAGTGGAAGGCATCAGGCCTCCCCATGCAACGGAGTGTGACCCCGACAAAGTGGTGGAGAACGCAAGCACCAAAGTCTCTGCGTAGAGCCCCGCCATGCCCAGGCCTCACTGGCGGCGGCCACCATGCGAATCGCAGCGAGCCCAGCCCCAGCCGGGCGGAGCGAGAGCCGACAGTGGGTTTAGCGGCAGTCGTCCCAGGGCTGCACCCGTGGTTGCCGCCGCAGCAATGGAGGGGATGGATTTTGCATCAATCAGCGGATGGCCGATACACGGCAGTTTGGTCAAGCTCACGTGATTAACATGGGTCTGACGGCAGCGTGGAGAATTTGCAGGGCCCCTTGATGGAGGTGATGCAAGACGCTTCAGCTGCCTTGCCCGGTCTTACAAAAAAATTGGGTTCCCCGGGAGGCATGGCTCCTGAAGGGCAGGGCGCCTTGCCGTGGGTTCCCCTGACCAAACTCACTCCCCGAGGATGACATATCGAGCCAGTTTCGTGGAGGCGCGAACGGACCGCCGTGCTGCAGGGTAATGGGACGCTTCCGCGTTTGATCCCGACACCGTACATTTCCGGTTCAGTCTCGCCTGCCGCCGTTAGCAACGCTGGCTACTACCCCGGGAGGAGGTCGGGGATCACTTGGCGTTAAGGTCACGCATTCTGGCTCCGGTGCATAATATCTCGCCGGAGACTTACCGCCAGCGCTTTCCGGGGCCTTGGGGTTTAAAAAAAGGGGGACCAGCCTCGTGAAGCGTGGCCAATTCCCTGCGCAGGATTCCTAGGGCCCAGGCTGGCTACAGCCAGCGCAGACGCCGGATGCTGCTCTACGGATAGTGGAGTTGCTATTCTGGAAGAAGCGCATCTAGATTCTCAGCCCACGCGCCAAAGTTGGGTTGTGTGTGGGCAGCCTTAACCAGGCGGGTGAGAGGCTATCGCCTTTGGTGGAAGGTTTCTATGTCCGCCGAGGCACGGGAGCCCGGTAGGAGGCTGGAACACCGCCGTAGAAGGCCGGGGAAGGGGGCAGGCTCCTGCCTGACCAGATCCGAGAGCTTCGGCCCCTGGGCCGAGGGTCTGGCCCGGGGCCCCGGGTCCCGGGGATGCCAGACAGGCGCGAGGCCGCTACCACCTCCTGCTAAGGGGGCGGGGGAGGCCCGGGCATCGGGGTCGGCGCGGCTCCCTACCTCTGGGCGGTCCCTGCTTCCGTGGTGTGGGCAGTGGGGCCACCAGCGGGATTGCCCAGTACAATGGAGTGCGATCTGAAGTAGCCAGGCTTCCAGGTCACCGGGGGCGGGCCCGGCCCGCTGCTCCTTAGTGATTAAGGTGTCCTTAAATGGCAGAACACCTGACGGCGCCTGCTTGATAGTGCGGTGCTCAGTTTCCATGATCCGCGACTATCTCAGGCCCCTGCCCCGGTAGTACGCGGCGAAGGCACCGTGGCCTGTTTCGCTGGGCATTCAGAAACTTACCTCGTAAGGCGCCGTTATTAAGGTGCCCTCTGGTGAGAGCCTTTGGAGTTAGCCAGTCCCGCGTTCTATCCTATGTTGCCAGCTGATGCCCCCGGATTTTCCAGAGTTGCCGCAGCGGCGGCCAGAGAAGCCGAGCCGGGTTTACAACCCCTCTGGCCTTGCCATTCAGCAACCGGTTAGGGCGGATGACGGCAATGGCTCCGTCTGATGAACATTCAGGCTGCAATTCGAGCTTCGTGGATCGATCCGGCCTTTGTACAGTTCTCAAACGGAGGATCCTTCTGCGGCGCCTGGTGAATCTCTTCTTAGCAAAGAGCAATGGGCTGGTTTCAGATGCCCGACGAGCGTCTTTGTGTTTCCTCATATTAGGAGAGACCGGTGCGTGGTATAGGAAGGTAGCCAGTCACGGAGGGGAGGTCCTCCAGCGCAGCAATACCTGCGCCTGTAACGTAATTGCGTTGAAATACGCGTATCATCTCTGGTCGGGGCAATTTATGGTTGGGGAATTCTGTATCACTTTTGGCCTCCTTTATATTGGGCGACGTCCGCGCCTTTTGTCGCTTTCCGTGCGAAGAAATGTCAACTTCATAGATGGTGCAGGCGGCCCAGCCCTTTCAGCCCTCTTCTCCTGCCTGCTCGCTTCTTCTTCCATGCGCCCTTTGAGAGCCATACTGGCAATGGATTTTATTGGGCCCTTTGCTCGAACTCCCGGAGGGGCTCGCATTGCGTTAGTGTTGGTCGATTACGTCACCCGCCACTAAACATGCAGGCAGAGGGGGTAGGGCGGGCGCTCGTAGCGCCTCTTTGGTCGGGCGTGGGATCCTGAATTAATTTCAGATCAGGCATCGCCGCGTACCGCGCAGTCCCAGTTTTGCAGCTACCTTAGAAGCGTACCAGATCTGGTATCCACCGACGGGCTGGTCGAGATCAACCAAACCGGCAAGGGCAAAGGGCAAGCCGCGCCGCCCAGATGTCGCATCAGTCTCCACCTGTTAGAATCTGCTCTGGGGATCCGGTCTTTTTGCGGTCCGAGAGACAATTCACAAGCGCTCTTTGGGCTTTTTTCCTTTTGAGCTTATTTGCGGTCGGAACCCACGAGGCATACTTCCTCGCAAGTCATGGAGGAAACCCGAAAACCTCCGGAACAGGAGGTGCAAGCAGTCCCTACCTTTCTGGCGGCAGAACGGCGCAGCACATTGAAAGCCCAGGATTTAGCGGCTCAAAATCTACGAGTAGCTCAGGAACAACAGAAAGGGCGATAAGGACCGGTCGTCTTCGCCCTTCGGTCCTGTGGCGGTGGATCAGGTCCTGGGTCCAGTATTATTTCTGGCGAAGTCAGGTGCCGACTCCTTGGTATCCTTTCCTGCGCGTAGGGTAGCAATTCACCTATCTGTTAAAGTGTGGTCCTGCCCGCCATCGCGCAAACCTTCGGGTCTGGCGTCAAATAACTTGTTTGGTGCATAATTCGTCCTTACTCTATGTAATAAAAGCGCTGGTGACAAGATTCGGTCGGATTTGCCTGCCGGGGAAATTCCCGGCTTCGATCCGACCTTCCTTGGGAGGTCTTTCTGCCCAGTTCGACAGCCAGCAGTTGAGAGAGACAATCCTCAGGAATTTCAACTCGTCCCGAGTTTTGTTTTCCCGGCAGTTCTCGGCTCCACCGTGGCTTTAGACCCAGGTCATACAGCATGTCCGCGAATCAACCTGGACATGGTAGCTGGAGTACGTGGAGCATCCTTCCCCAGCAATTCTGGAAAGGTCCCACAGAGATGCTTCAGCCAGTGATCGAGTTCCTCCCGCGAGTTTTTTTTTTCTGGAAGGAAGCAGCCCTGTGGTTCTGGGTCTGCCCGATTTCAGATTTTGCATCGACTACCGCTGGGTCAACGCGGTAGCCCGGTTCGATGGCAGATCCATAATGCCCTTCCGCCTACCATCAGTCCAACAGTTCGGTACGGCCCGGTATTTGGTTCCGTTCTGGACTTTACGAAAGGGTATTAAAACCTTCAAGAAGCGGTTCCATCGAGAGAAGTCAGCCTTTGCCTTAGGCTGCTTCAGTACCCGGTGATGCCCTTTGTCGCAGAAGGCGCGGCAGCTACCACCTTTCCAGCGCGATGGAAGATTAATGAGCGAGCGCCAAAGCGTCGCCACGGCCTTCGGCATATTGATCATATCCTGATTTGGCAGCCCATCTTGGGAAGCGAATATCGGTGGTGATTCCGCAGCAGGTCTCTAACGGTCTTGGTGCAGAACGCTGGAAGTTCTCGCTGAAAACCCAAAGCAGCCACCGGTTTCAGGAGATTCGCGATTTGGGTTACGCGGTGGGTGGTGGGGTCGTGAAACCCCAACCCGACTATTTTGGTGACAAAGACGACCTGATCCTTCCCGCACGTAAGAAAGGCAAGGCGCCCTGCCGCGAAGTGTAAATTCATCGAGGGTTTCGCTTCCGGTTAGCGCAGCCCTTCCGGATTTGATTTTCCAGCCAGCTTTAAAGGCCGCCTTCGAGTACATTGCCAGGTCCCCAGCCCACGACCGCTGCTTCATACCTTCGGCTATTCTCCCAATCGAGTCTGCGGTCGCGCGCAATCCAGACCCCGGATCTTCTATAGTGCAAACGGACGCCTCTGGCAGCAGCGCCCTTCCTCGGGGCGGTCTTGTCCCAGAAGTGGCCCGACGGGGAGCATCCTATCCTGTTTATCAGCCGCAAACTACAGCCGGCAGAATGCAAAATACTCCATGTAATAGAAAGCTTGGAGGCCCTGGTTATCAGCGGGTTTACGCCTTCCGCGATTCCACCTAGAGGGCCGCGCGCATTTACCATTAGCTACGGACCGTATGCCCCGCTACAGTGCGGATACGCCATACGTCAGCACTGCGTAACCCACGAAAAGTGCTCCGTTGCTTATAATCTCGCTTTTGCCTTTGTGGTCGCATCACCTTCATCACGCGACCGTCCGGGATGCCAGCAACAGCAGAACGTCGACTTTCTCTCCCGGATGGACGGCTATTCTGACGGTGTCCCGCCGGTGTCCGGGAGCGGCGCAGCCCCTCCCGGACTTATCGCCGTTGCTGGTTACCGACTTCGATGCGCGCGGTCGCTGGCCATACACGCCTTTCATCCCAGGTGCTGGATTAAGCGGCCGAGGGCTTCGGGCGGCGGCATTAGGGCGGGAGAGTCTCTCCGGCGGCGCGCCGTGGGCGCTGGCGCTGGACGCTTCCGGCGGGTTCCGGCCCGCCACGTATTAAGCCTTATGCCAGTCCTGGCTCGGAGGAGGCAGCGACCGACGGCCGGACGGGCTCGCCCCTGCTTAATGGGAACGACGTCAAGCAGCGCTGCAAGCGCCGCCGCCGAGGGACTATATCGTCATTTCAGGCGGGGAGCTCTCGCATGACTTTTCGCGGCGCGGTTTCCTCGCCTAATCACGGCGCTTAGCGAGTGCGCTCCTCCCGGCCTCGGCCCGCATGACAGGGCGGGCCCGGAGGTCTGGAGGAAGGCAGAGCTGCGCGAGAGGGCCCTTTAAGGTGGGAGGCTATTAGGGGATGAAGAACATGCAGCAGCTGGGAGAGTCGTGGGACAGGGATGGCAGTGGAAGGAAGGTGCAGAGGGCCGGAGAGATGAAGGGAGGAAGTAGAAGTTTGGGAAGGGCCAGCTGAGGGACAGGAGGGGAGTGGGTGAGGCCTGTCGAGAGAAACAGGCCTCGAAGTTCTGGGGGGGGACAGGGAGACTTGGGGAGCAAACAAGCCTCGGGGAAACAAAGGGGAGTTCCTTGTAGAGTGAGCCACAGGCTCTCCCAGGGAAACTGTGTGGAGAGGGCGGGTCTTGAGGAAGCCGAGGCCCCACTGACTGACCACCCCTCCCTAGAACAGGGTAGAGGCCGCAGAAACAAGAACCTAGGGTTTTAGAGTAGTGCACGTAGCCCTCCCCAGGCCTCCGGAGGGGGACCCTGACATCACTGCTTCTCAGAGCTCTCCCAGCCCCATCCACCTCACAGGGTGTTTGTTGTGAGGAGGGAAGGGTAAGGAGATTGTGAGCCCCTTTGAGTCTCCTGCAGGAGAGAAAGGGGGGATATAAATCCAAACTCTTCTTCTTCTTCTTCTTTACATTCCTCACCTGTCCAGCTCCCATAAGTTGAGCAATTAGTGGCCCTGGGCAATCAATGCCTTGGGCCTCCATTAATTTTAGAAAGGGGTGGGACAACAGCATTCCTGGCCTCGCCAGGCATGAATGAATTGATGCGTAGTTCCATAACTTTAATTAAACACATTCAAAATCGCCTCGTTCCTTACAAACACTTTGCTCTTATTCTTCCGTTCCCTGCTTCTAGCGAAGAGTCAACACCCCATAAGCTAGCTTGACGGGTTCATTTTCAGCCGAAATCTACACCTCTGATTAGGAGTTTGGAAAGGAAATCCCACGAGGGACCGGATGAAGAAATTGGATGTCTCCAGTTTAGAGAAAAGGGGAAAAAAAGAAAATCAAGGGCAGAATATGCTAGCAGTTTTCAAAAGCGCACAGGTTCACAGATCGAAAGTGACAATTGTTCACCCTTCTCGCTCAGTCTGAGGTGAGAAACAAGAAGTGGGCTTATGTTAAACATGAAAGGAGGAAAAATGGTCTTGCTGAAAGACCACTGTAGCGCTGTTAAAAAATACTAGCAAGGAAATAACAGAGCAAATTGCCTTCATGCCCTCTTCGGGGAGTTTCAGAGTCTCTAAGAATCCATTTGTGGAAACAGGATGCAAGACTAGACGGACTATTCCATCTAACCTAGCAAAGCCCTTCTTATGCTCTTGAGAGTGTGACTTTTTTGGAATGCATCCATTTGGCCCAGGCTAGTCTGATCTTGGGGCTTTCCCCACTTACCTTCTTCTGCGCGCTACTCTGGGAAAGTAGCGCAGGGTCCAGCGGCGCACCCCACTTGCAAGGGCGGCAACCATGCAGCTGCCCCGACACTGCCACTCTTTTAAATCTCATCCACCTCAGCGCCATCGCTTTCATTCCTGGCGCTGGAAGAAAGCCGGCGGGCACCTTTTGATGACCCTGGCGCGAGAGTTGGTAAGGGGAAGTCCCCAAGAGCTGGCGCCAGGAATGACGTTGCCCGGGCCCAGCTTTTAGGGGGGGCGCAAGAGCGGCGTGCAGCAGAAGGTGAGTGGGGAAAGCCCTCTTGTCAGATCTATCTCAGAAATTTGGGAGGATCTTTGTACTTGCTTTGTACTTGGATGGCAGACCATCAAGGAAATCCAGGGTCATGATGCAGAGGCAGGTGATGGGAAACCACCTCTGAACTTCCCTTGCCTTGAAAACCTTATGGAGTCACCATAAGTCAGGTGTGTCTTGACAGCACCTTGCACCACCAATCATGGAGAAAACTTCAGGTGTAGCTTTGAGTTCTTTTAGGAGATAAAATTACTGAGAGTCTGTTAGATGTCAAAGATCTCTTAAATATGTGGAAAGTATTTGATGGGGCATTTTAATTTAGAGATTGCGAATACAAATAATGTATATTTTAATGTAAAACTACGTTATTGTTTTAATTTAAATGTTTTAACTGCATGTATCTCTGTATTGTTATAGCCAATGGCTCTAACAATAAATACTTGACTTGACTTGACTTAAATATTTAGATTACAGGCATGTTTTCCAGTGGTTTTGCAGGAATAGAGCACCCCTTCCTCCCAGCCCCATTCCTCACAAACACAGAATTCCTCACTATTGAATTCCCAGGAAAGAATCAAAGCTCAGATAGGTCATGATTTCTCTTTTGGAATCTCAGCAAAACAAGAATTGGAATCAGGATTTGTTGGTGACTCAGCATGCTGGGACACTGGGGATGGAGTGCTAAATCTATCTAAGTGGCCAACTAATCTGGTGTCATGTGAGCGTCATATGGGATCAAATGTTTCTGGGCTGCGGCCATTTAGTCATGTGGGGGCAGAAAATCACCCGCACAGCTCTCCTCCCCCCCCCCCAAGTACATACACTGAGTTCAAGACCTGGTGCAAAAAATCATTGTTTGGTCATGGTGGGGGGGGGTGGCCACCCATATTGGGGGGGGACTCAGATTCTTTATCTTTATTAACCTTTAATAGGCATAGATAGATCAAGATTTACACAGACACATTCTGCAGTCTCAAGTATAGTTCAATAGCAAGAAAATAGTCCACATAACTTGATGGTTGACTTCAAGGGATTCAGATCACTTCCGATTTTTTTAAAAAGAAATAGCCAGAGCAAATGACAGTAAATACCCCTACACAGCAATATAAAAATACAATCTAATATGCAAAATCTCAGCAATATAAAATAGATCTGTTTCTGTTAGGCAAGTTGGGTGCTAAAAGCAAAATAATACAGCAATAGGTATCCTACCATGCCTAAATATTAGACGGTGTGTAATTAAGTTAAATCTGTGGAGAGGAAGCATACTCTATCTTTTATAAGAAGTCTTTCCCTACATTTGTTTTTATGTATCATTGGCATTTGATATTTAAAAGGATTTGATTCTGTGCCAAATAATAATAGAAACCCAATTTGTTTTTAGTGTACTGGTATAGTATATTTTTTTAAAAAAACACAGTTAAAAGTAATAAACTAGGAATAAGTTAGCACTTTCAAATGGTTGTCAGGTATAGAGCTACCATACGTGTTGTATGGGGGACTCAGATTTTCCACTGGGCTACATTTTCCCTAGATACGCCTCTGTGTGAGTGCAAGTTTGAAATATTTTTTGGTGGGATGTTCCTCCTTTGTCTGTACCTGGGAGCTGCCTTCTGACCCCCCCCCTTCTTCTTTCTCAGTAGCCATTGTTCTTTGTCTCATTTTCCATATGGGCCTGCATGGTGTCAGACACTTCTATAGGTTTCTCCCAAAGAAGCAAATATTTCATACTTGCACACACATGGTGCTAGATTAGCTGGCCACTAGCATGGGGAAATATATTCTTTAGATTAGAATTTCTATCTTTCTTTCAACTGCAACAAGAATGGGAACAGAATCTAATGGAACAAATTCAAGTTTCACCTTTTTACAGTTTACTTTTTTGGGAGGACTGAATTTACTGCACTCAATATCACGTTTCCGTGACTAGGCAAACACTGCTATAGTAACAAAATATACGCAACGGTATCACCATATCTAAGCTCCCCCCACCCCCAGGAAAAGTTTTAAAACAGCTATGTCAGCTATGGCCCCTTCCGCACGGGCGGAATATGGCGCCCTGGGGACGGCAAAAACGCTGTCTCCAGGGAGTCGTTCACACAGGGGGTGCAGCTGCTTCACCACCATTTTCCGAGTGAGGTTTTCGCCGCCATTTCCCAAGCGAGGTTTTCAGAAAACAGTGGCTTGGAGCCGCTGCCGTGCGAACGGCAGCGGCTCCAAGGTGCCCTCCCTCCCCCCATGTCCCGTCGACCTACCTGTCCTGCGGCCCTCCGGCGCATCGCCGAGGCCTGGGGACACGCCCCCTCTGCCCTGCGACTCCGGAGCGGTTGCGCAGGGCAGGGGGGCGTGTCCCCTGGCCTCAGCGACTCTGCGCCGTCATCATGGCCAGTTCTGGGACCGTTCATGCGAACAGTCCTAGAGGGGTCGGGTCAGCATCATCTACGCCGACCCGACCCCTTCCACCTCTGTGCGGAAACGGCCCATGATTCTAAGAACTGTCTGAACTTCCACCAAGCGGTCAAGCCTATTCTTAATTTTGAAATATTTAAGGCAATTCTGGGCTGCTGCTAAAAATGGCACCCTTCCATTAAATTCTTTTTCCCTAGTAATTTAACTTGAATCATGTTCAAATGCAACTGGAATCCTTGCAAACCCCTTTTTAATTTGGTTGGGTTCTGTAGGTAGAGATACAGGTTCCTTGTAGAGGCAGCAAGGGTTTTTTTCCTAAATAAATTAATAATTGTTTTCTAAATGAATAATAAACGAAGGCTTATTTAATGTCACCGAGAAAGTTAGCAAGATATTAATAAGGGATGGAAGAAAGAAAATTACCAATAGGCCTGCTTTTTAAGAAGATGTTTCCCTGCCCTGTAGAACTTGTAGTACCTTCCTGACATTTACATAGATTTTGTTCTTTCTGAAGTCAAGTCTCTTAGATTGAGTGCCTTGTGAAGTGTAGTGAAAACCTACACGCAACAAGAAGAAAAGTTTGGGATTTGTACCCCCCTTTTCTCAAACCTAAAGAGTCTCAAAGTGACTTGCAAACTCCTTGTTTTCCTCTTTTTGCAACAGAAACCTTGTGAGGAAGGTGTGATTGAGAGAGTTCTGAGAAAACTGTGACTGGCCCAAGGTCACTCAGAAAACCTCATGTGAAGGAGCGGGAAGACAAATCCAGTTCACCGGATGAAAGTGGGGAATCAAACCCGGTTCTCCAGATTAGAGTCCACTGCTCTTAACCACCACACCGTGCTGGTTCCTGAGCAAGTTCACCAGCAGCAGATAGATCAATTACTGTAGCGAACCGAACATTTTGGTTCATGTATGTAATATCCAAGAGTTGGTTTTAACAGCACTGCTGTCAAATCATGTGGAGGAAACATCTGTTCCGTACTTGATGGGGTACTTTATTCAGCCACCAGACCGTGGTTTTTGTCATTTCGATCTCTGGCAGGAGAGATGAAAAACTGAGCAACGTTGTGCTTGTATCCACAGAGATAAAATGTGTGCTCTTTTATTGCCAAGGTATATCCCTATCTGATCAGAAAAGACATACAAATGTTTCTGAGCTCCACACTTTCAGTGTTCTTGCACAAACAGCAAAGGCATCAGTACTCAAAGAGCACTGGACCACAAACTACCATTTATGATGGCACTCCAACCCCCATGGCAGTTACAGCTCTTTATGACTCCGGGTGTCCTCCCAGCTGATGAGATTTCGTCACTATACCACAGCTCCAGTTTGGAAAATTGATTTGGTGGTGGAACCTGGGGAAGGACTTCAGTATGACTTAATGCTATGGAGTCCACCCTGTAGCCATTTTATCCAGAGTAAAGGTACAGAGTTGTAAGCTGCAGTATTACAGTCAAAGCTTGGCTCATGAACTGAGGATAATCCTGGTGGAAGTCTATTTCAGGTAACCAGCTCAACATTGACTCAGCCTTCCATTCTTCCAACATTGGTAAATTAGTAACCAGCTCACTGGAGGGCAAAAGGGCACCGGCATCTGGTCAAGGTAGCTCCACCAACGTCCTGAGGGGAAGGGAAAAGGAGGGGCAGGGGGGCTCCACTCATCTGGTAAGTGGGTCTGACAGAATCCCAGTAGATTTATTAACATCCTACTTTAAGGTGATTTAAATTCCAAATGCCTAGGGGTTCTCAATTCTGGCAGGAAACATCAGAAAAATGTAAGTTGAAGCCATCTCACACCTTAACTATTTTGTTCATCCATCATGTGCCTTTAGCAGGGATTACCCAAATGCTGCTAGGTAGGCATCATCATCATCATCATCATCATCATCATCATCATCATCATCATCATCATCATCATCATCATCATCATCATCATCATCATCATCATCATCATCATCAGACAAGTTAAAGCAAGAAGAAGAAGCAAAGAGAGGAGGAGGAGGAGGAGAGGAAGGAGGAAGGAAGAAAGGAAGGAAGGAGGAGGATTTGGATTATATCCCCTTTCTCTCCTGCAGGAGACTCCAGGAGCTTACAATCTTCCTGCTCCTTCCCCCCCCCTCAAGGCAACAAACACCCTTGCAGGTGGTGGGTGGGGGCTGAAGAGCTCAGGAAGAGCTGTGGACTAGCCCAAGGTCATCCAGCCTGGCGTGTGTGGGAGTGAACAAAGCTAATCTGAATTCCCTAGATAAGCCTCCACAGCTCAGGCAGCAGGAGCTGGGAATCAAGAGCTCCAGTTCCTCCAGGATTAGATATTGGGAGCATGGGCACCAACTCTCCTACAGCTAGTGCGCTGCTCCTCCTAAGTGTAAGGCTAAACACACTCAAACAAAGTCAACTTTAAAGAAAGAAACAAACTTTATTGATATATATGTAAGCCTCTAGATGCCGGGGCTGGAACTGGAGATTCGTGCGGCCTCAGTCAGCGAGTATAATGGAGGGTTTCCGAGAGCTGACATTGGCCCCTTTTCCGCCGTTACTAAGTGGACTCGGCGGAACCGGGGATTCTGGAAGATGGAGTCCTGACATCAGGTACTTTTAAAAAATGAAAACTGAAGATGACTGCGTGGGTTTTCAGACTCTGCGTGGGCTTTGGTCTGGTAGCTTTTTCTCCTAATGTTGTGCCTGTCCCCCCTGAACTTCCACAGAAATGGAACTCTGGTACATCAAGCTGGAACAGAGCCCCTTGTGGGCAGCACAAGAATGCACTTGGTTTTAGGGAGCCACATGTTCTCATTTGAGCACTGCATACAAAGCAAGTATTGGATATGACGGTATGATTATTCATGCAGAGTCTGGTGAAAGGGGGAGGGGGGTCCAGAAATGGCCCTAAATGAGTGTGTGCATGTGCTTTTGCTAATGTCGATTCTGTCGGGGGAAAGGTTTGGACATTTCTCTCTGTTCCTCCCCTTCCCCTTCCCCTGCATGAGAAACAGGATGGATTTTTGACTCCAGATGTTCTTCCGAGGCGCAAGCCAAAAATATTTAAAATTCCATTTGACAGGTCTTCATCATTATTATTCATTATGCTCTGTCAAAGCTGTTTAATCATGTGTAGGGTCTACAAAGGATTCCTCTCCCTTTCTCTTTTTAACAAACATGCTTTTGAAGGTAAGCTGGCATAGCAAATAACTTATCAGATAGAAATCATTACAGACAGGAAAGTAGCGGAAAGGGAATCTAATCTAATCTGTTGGGAATTAGCTGTTGCGTTCATTGTCCCCAGAACCATTTTTATCAGAAAGAGCTTTGAATAATTGAAGGTCTGCTAATACGACTGCAAAGGATGGCGATGTTCCCTTCAATTGCTTTAGGTTGCTTGGATTGGTGACTGGATTCAGTGCTTGGAAGGAAGATATTTAATGGACTAAGACACTGACTGGAGGAAGAATGAATCGTCCTTAATTAAATTGAAAGGCATCTTCCGATGCGCTGTAGCCGTCAAACAGGAAAGCACACGGGGCATCACAACGAAGGATGATAATTATGCCAGGTTTCATTTACAAAGCTGAAATGTTACAAAACCACGTACGGGGGTCAGATGAAAACATGCACATCTGCTTTCTGTCTTGAGGAACAGTTACTGTCATAGTGGTATGGAGAATAAGCAACACAAATGCAGGTGTTCAGATGGCTGACCATCTGAAAAGCCTTTTGAGAATTTGGGGACTTTGTTCAACTTAAGTGTTCCTAAGACTTCCATGTTTGGAAACTCAGAGTTGGTACAGAAATGCAGGATTCAGAGCATCCTTGATGCCTACCCGGTGAAAGTTCTTTGCTCACAATTCCACAACCTGACAACTTTGTCAAGCACAGCTAGCTTTTCAAAAGTCAAAGCTCTTTGTATGCTAGCAGCCAAATCCGGTGGAATTTGTGTGTGTTTGTGTGTGTGTGTGTGTGTGGGGGGGAGAAATATGATAAAATAAAAATAAATAAATCACATGAGGCCATTTTCCCTTCACTGCTTATTCAAGTGAAGGTGGGGACCATGGGGGATTGGCAGGAGACCTTTTGCTAGAAATGGCTAAATGGTGTCTATGGCCTTTAGGCAGGAGAACATAAGGGAAACACTGGAGAAAAGATAGAATTAAACAAAGATGTCTGTGTTCCCCCATCAAAGAAAACCACATGACTAACTGTAGTTAATAAATAAATTTCAGGCCATAGTTTCAGATCTCAGTTTGATGGGCCTGAATTAATCTTTGTGAGTGGAATATCCTGTGTTTGGGCAATCACTATCACGATAGTTTGATCAATTACATTCTGGCTTCTTGTTTGGTCTGTGTCATATGACAGTGGAAATAATTCTAGTGTGATTGTCATGCACAAGAATTTACAACGCGTTTTTTAAATATTTTGTCAAAAGTTTTCACAGCCAGAATCGCTAGGGTGTTGTGGGTTTTCTGGGTTGCGTGGCTGTGTTCCAGTAGTATTTTCTCCTGATGTTTTGCCTGCATCTGTTGCTGGCATCTTTCTGGCATCTATACTTTCTGTATAGTTGGCACCCCAAATAGGTATGGGCTGTACCTGTTTTACACTGTGTGCTGTGTTCCGTGAAATAAGTTTTGACTGAACATGTTGCTTCACCTAGACCTTTTTTTTCTATTCCCTAGGCAAAAACCTTTAAAGGGCATGCAAAACAAGACATGAAATGAACCAACCCTGTTATGTGAGTCAAGGCTGAGCGTCCTTCTCTGTGCTGGAATGAAGAGGAAAATAGAACAGATTGGGGAGTGATAAATATATGCATACAAAAAGAGAAGAGAGAGATTGAATTTGGACCTATAAGAAAGGACTAAAGTGGCTGTTTGGTAAATAAAGGCACATTTACCAGACTGATTTTTGGTAGGTTTGGGGAACCCTGCTTTTAAGAGAGCAGTGTCTCTATCCACATCTGCCAACCTTTGTGATGCTTAGCAGTGTAGTGCCAAAATGGGGAGCCCGCTCTCTTAATTGGCACAGTATATCCAATAGGACATACAGTAAATAGGAATTTTGTCTCGACTTGCCCTCACTTACCTTTGTCATGTATAATGCCTTTCTGACATCCTTCCTGAAGAGTTAAAGAGAACACAATACCCTTGTCCTGAATCTGAGTTTGGATCGAATCTGCACTGATTCGGACCGATTCGGACAAGTTGGGTTTGAATCCGAGCTGTCCGAATCACATCTTATCCGAATCCATGAAAGTCAGATCAGCAGGCAAATCGCGTTTTAATTTTTTTGTGTTTTTTTCATGTTTTGGCCTGCAGGGGGCGCATTTTTTTACATATCGACACCAAGGTTTCAGAGTATCATCAGGAGACTGTCCTGATGATACCCCCAAAGTTTGGTGCAGTTTGGTTTGGGGGGCCAAAGTTATGGACCCCCAAAAGGGGTTCCCCTATTCCCCATTCTTTCCAATGGGAGCTAAGAAGATGGGGGCTCCCCTTTTGAGGGTCCATAACTTTGGCCCCCCTGAACCAAACTGCACCAAACATTGGGGGTATCATCAGGAGAGTCTCCTGATGATACCCTGAAATTTTGGTGCTGATACATCTAACAATGCACCCCCTGCAGGCACCCCCAGAAATTTACCCAAGATTTTTTGTTTTGCAGTGAATTAGCTGCATTGCTATCAATGGGGAATTTCTGGTGGAGGGCTGTGGGGTGCACATTTCTGAAGGTACAGTCACAAAACTTTCAGGGTATCTTCAGGAGAGTCTCTAGATGACACCATCCAGGATTGGGGAACTTTGCTTCAGGGGGCAGTGGGAAATGGGCCCTACCCTTTTTGGAATTGAACTTCCTGAAGCAAAGTCCCCAGCTACACTCATCTAATCTGCCCTTCCTTCCTTCCTTCCTTCCTTCCTTCCTTCCTTCCTTCCTTCCTTCCTTCCTTCCTTCCTTCCTTCCTTCCTTCCTTCCTTCCTCTCTTCCACAGCTAACTGAGGTCCATGTCAATTTCATAGGCCTATTGCTCCACTGATGGACCTACAGTGTGGGAATATACAGCATATCCTGTCCAGAAGAGCTGCTGTGTGGGCAAGGGGAGGCAGGGAGGAGCTGGAAAGTTCAAATCAAATTCACTGTGCCTTCCCTGTGAAAGGAAAGGAAAGTTGCACTTTCTCCAACTTTGGAAGCTACAGAGCTTCTTTGATCTGAGATTGCAGTGGCTTCCAAAGAGGGCAAAATGAGTGCATAATTGAGGATTCAACCTGATCGGAATGTGCTCTCCCTGTGTGGTAGACCACAAATGTACAAAAAACCACTTTTAAAAAATCCTTTGCAACTCAGGTTATTATTGAATAGATCTAACGCTATGCTGCAGACACTCCCGAGTTAAATTGCTGAATGGTTTAGTGTGGGTAAGAAATCAAATCAACTCACTTAGCTTGCTATCATTGCAGCTTTGGGGTAGGGGGTTGGTTTCCAATCACGGGCTGGTATATTACATAAAGCCCATGAAAAACTCCGTTAATCAACTCTGTCCATCTATGTGCTTTTCATATATTTGCTGAAACAACAACGGCTGGAAAGCAGCTGCAGTTCACAGACTGAGACAGATAATTTTCTAGTGCAACCGTCTTTTTAAAGCTTGTACTTTTCCATCAGCGATAAAGCATGTTGTCATACTGAAAGGAAAGACTTGTGTTTTTTCATCATCTGGGCAGGGAGGGGGGTAAAAATTGGTTTTGTATTTTGTGGTTTGGGATTCAGTGGACTGCCAGAATTTCTAGCCGCTCCACATCCATCCGTTTACAGGATGTCCGGTTCAGTGTACATCTGATCAAATTTAATAGCATCTTTCCGTATAAGTGTTCATCCCGTTCTCTACTCATATTTCAAAGTGGATAATAACAAACCCTCATGGAATAAAATATAATCATGTAGCCTGGACAGATGATTTGAGACAAAAATTAAGGTTGTCAGTTTTGATTGGGTTTCATCCGTATCATTTCAATTTATGTGGAAGGAGCTATTGGATTGCTTCTGTGACCTGCTTCCCTGATATAAATCTCATCTGCAGGAGGTTGTGGTATAGTGATGCCCTCTGGGAGTAGAACATCAGAAGAAGTGACATCAGATGTATATCTATGAGATCTGGAGAGAGACTTTGAGTCATTAGCATTTCCCCAAAGCTTCCTTGCTGCAATCTGACAGGAAACATTGGAGATAGGGCAGCCAGGTCTACGGCTTTAGCCCCCTGAGATTCGGGGGGTTCATCCTCAGTGCCAACTATCTGAACATATGCTGACTATCTGAATACAAATTGATAGGAGAGGGTTTGTGACTCATTGGTAAAGCATGAGGAAGATCCCAGGAACAATTCCCAGCATCTCCAGTTAAAAGGATCAAGGGGTAGGTGAAATGAAAGACTCCTCTCTGAGACCATGTGGCCTATCCATGTAGACAATACTGACCTTGAAAAACCAATGGTCTGACTCTCTACAAGTCTCTCTACAAGGCATATTTATCTGTTTGTTGATTGTTCAACTCTGTCAATTGCAGCTTGCAAACAGTTTGTCACCAAAGGACGACGTGAGTCCACCTGGTTCATGCAGCCAGTGAACCAGGACATCTACCTGGAGTGGAACCTGGAGGTGCAGGAGGAGTGGTCCAGAGCCAAGGTCCAAGCAGGAACATGGTCCCCCGAGTGAGGGGCTGATGCCTGGTGGTAGGAGCAGGATGAGGTGCGTCAGGAACTGTAGTTCTGATGCAGTGTGCCCCCCTTTTGGGGGATCTCCCCTCTCTGATGGTCCTCATAGCATCTGAGAGACCTACCACTTCCCTCTCGGGAGGGTTTTAGCTGCCGGACGTGAGGCATTATATACTGTAACGCTCTGTTTTAATAGAGGTTTTAACTATTTAATCCTATAGAGCCATATATATGTTACTATAGTTGTATTTGTTATGTTTTCAACTGTGCTCTACTTCGATTTATATGTTGTGCACCACCCGGAGCACTTCGGGGCAGGGTGAAATATAAAACTAATCAATTAAACAGACAAGCAAACAAACAAATAAATAAATTGAACTGTCCAGGTTATGTGCCTGTCTGGAACTGAGAACTTTGGGTCTAGGGCATGGTCAACCTTTAATATTTTCCTCACCATTTCCAAGAAAACATTTTCTGATGAATCCCATCTATCAGGTATTGGTAAGGGCTCACCTCTCCCCACATGTAGAACTCTGCTACTCTGTTGTTTAGAGAAAGTCTTGCAAGTTTATTTGATGGGACCATTATGGATTTTGTTTGGAAGTCACTTAGGAAACCAATAAGGTATAAATAGAGGTGTACATTTGGATATATTTGAAAGAGTTGAAAACTCTTTGGAATCAGTTGCTTGGCTGAGGGCTTTTAGATTTTGTCTGCGAATTCATTTTCTTTTGGACTGTAACTCCCTGGTCCACCACCTGCTCTCTGATACCCACTCCACCCCCTGGTTTTTCATAATTGAAGAGACAAATGACTTCTATTGGACTGCCAGTGGATTCACTCTGCCCTTTGTCCTACTCAAAAGCTTATACAAAATTAAAAGGGCAACTAATGGATAGAGTTCTCTACCCTAGTTCCTGCAGCCAAGAAAACTTGCTCCCCCCTATAATTTCAGTCCCATTCGAACAGTGCCACTTGGCACACTATCAGTATTGTTTAATAAACCCCATTCAAAGAAGAGTTTTAAAGCTCGCCAGATTTAATGTTATGGCTTCCACCTTGTTACACGGCAGATTTAAGAAGCAAGAAAAGTCTAATAGCCCGTGCAATGCTGGCTCAGTAGAATCTCTGGCCCACCAATTATTGCACTGTCCCAGATTTAAGAAAAGCAGATCCAAGTATCTGAATCTTACTCCTTTACGCTTACCCGAACACCTTTTAACATTAGATTTTAGTGAGCAGTGAATTGGGTTTTATAGTTGCATTTTATTGATGTTTTATGGCAGAGTGTGCTTTTATTGTATTGTTTGGGTTTTATTGTTAATGGTCTTATTGTTATCGGATTATTGTATTTTACTGTACTTTGTAAGCTGCCTTGCAGATGGCTGTAGAAAGGAGAGCTATAAATACTTTTAACAAATAAACAAATAATATTCTACTCCATTATTTCTTTGGTGCCCCAAGTGATGGTAGTCAGATGTGGTGGGGAAGGATAAAAAATGGGAGACCCAAAGAGGGAGAAGAAGAAAGTAGAAAAGAAGGGAAGCTGGCTTATGAGCAGGCCGTCACTGTCCTCAACCATAGGCCAATTAGAAGCAACACAACTTTCTTTAAGAAGCAAAGACCCACACATCCAAAGCTTGGAACCATCGGCCCCTTTCGCACATGTGGAATAATGCACTTCCAATCCACTTCCACAATTGTTTGCAAGTGGATTTTGCTATTCCGCAAAGGTGCGAAGTGCATTGAAAGTGGATTGAAAGTGCATTATTCTGCATGTGTGGAAGGGGCCACCATATTTTTCAACCAGCCACTGAGTTGTGCCCCCTCCCCCAGGTCATGGGTCCCCAATATCATCTAGACCCACTATTGAGACCTACAGGTCCTAATACCATCAGGACCCATTACCTCTCCCTCCTCCTTCTAGGAGGATTAGGTTTAGGTGGCATGCCATCTTAAGACACTACTGCTGTTTTTATTACCCTGTTTCCCCTAACATAAGACATCCCCAAAAAATAAGACATAGTAGAGGTTTTGCTGAAGTGCGAAATATAAGGCATCCCCCGAAAGTAAGACATAGGCCGTTTCTGCACGGCCCCCCAGGCATCCCCACGCCGGCAAGAATTCTGCCGGCGTGGGGGTGGAGGCCGTTCGCACGCAAGCGTGCGTGCAGCCTCAGGAGAGGCCAGCGGACGACAGGCGGCTCCGCATGGAGCCGCCTCTGCCCCTTCCCTTTCCCACTCACCTTGTCCCCGTCGTCAGCCTGCTGGCCTCCGAAGCCCTGCCCACGCTGCCCTCTGACCTCCAGGGGTCAGAGGACAGTGAGGGAGGGGCTTCAGAGGCCAGCAGGCCGATGACGGGGACAAGGTGAGTGGGAAAGGGAAGGGAAACAGTGTGTTCCCGGCGGTGCTGTTCGCACCGCACCGCCGGGAAGACGCTGTTCCCTCAAAAACAACCTTTAAAGGGTTGTTTTTTAGGGCGGCCTGACGCCGCCCTGAGGGAGGGGAAGGGCAACCAGGTCGGCGCTGCTGCGTTTCAGCAGCGCCGCCTGTGCGAACGGCGGCCTGGGGGCTGCGTTTTTACTGCCCCCAGGCCGCCGTTTTTGGCCCATGCGGAAACGGCCATAGCAAAGTTTTTGTTTGGAAGCATGCCCGACGAACAGAATACAGGAAAAATAAGACATCCCCTGAAAATTAGACATAGCACATCTTTGGGAGCAAAAATTTATATAAGACACTGTCTTATATTCGGGGAAACACGGTAGATTTATGGAAGTCTGATATGATGATTTTATACATGGTTTTATGTTGTACACCGCCCAGTTCCCTTCGGGGATGGGGCGGTATATTAAATTGAATGAATAAATAAAAATAAATAAATAAAAAGCAGCTACACTCCTGCAATTGATGGTCTGCATTGTCAAAATAAAGAAACAAGTAACACCTTCAGTGTAAGAACCAGTGCCGGTAGCAAGTCCACGATCAGTCTTGCTGCAAAGAGAACACAGACTGTAGCCAGGCTGACATAAAGATCTGTAATCTTGTCTTCCCCACTTTCTTGCCAATGCCGTGGGGTGAAACTGAGCAGCAGCATTTCAACAGCAAAGAGCCCAGGAAGACAACGGACTGGCTGGGAACCTGGGCTGCTGGACTTTAGCCAGTGGGGTGAGCAGGACATGGATCCAAGGCCAACGGGAGATTACATTGCAACAAATCCATGTATTTTAAGCACATTTTTAATTACTTTCTTTTCCTGTCCGGTAATAGCTCTATCAATGTTATTGATATAAGCCAAACAGCTGCTTTTAAGCCAAGAGATCTGTGCATAAGATACCAGGCTATTAAATTGTTTGTAAAAATAGTTACCCGATGTACTGGATCAGGAAATTACCAAGAAATATTGGTTCTTCCCTGGCATATATTTATGTATTTCTGTTCTTGTAGGGGACCCTGAGTTGGTTGGTCCAGGCTAGCCTGGTCGTGTCAGATTTTGGAAGCTAAGCTGAATCAACCCTCGTTAGTATTTGGTGGGAGACCACCAAGGAAGTCCAGAGTTGCAGCACAGAGGCAGGCAATTGCAAAACACCACTGAATGTCTCTTAGGCTGTTTCCGCACGGCCACAATGGGGTTTGGGTCGGCTTACATGACGCCGACCCAACCCCCCCGGGACCGTTCGCACAAACTGTCCCAGTTGCGGTGGGGAAGATGGCTCTGCGGAGCGCCATCGTTCGATTGACCTACCTGCTCTGCAACCGTCCGGTGCATCGCCGAGGCCAGGGGATACGCACCCTGCCCTGCACGACTGCTCCGGCATTGCAGGGCAGGGGGGCTTGTCCCCAGGCCTCGGCAACGTGCTGGACGGTCGCAGAGCAGGTAGGTCGACCGGGCACAGGGGGGAGGGAAGGCACCTTCCAGCCGCTGCTGTTCGCACGGCAGCGGCTGGAAGCCGCCATTTTCCATAAACCTCGCTTGGGAAGCCAGGTGGGAAAACAGCGGCTTTGCGCCGCTCGGGAGGAGCAAGGGCGGCGCGGCGCGGCTGCGAAGCAGCTGCGCCTCCCATGCGAACGGCTCCCTGGGGACAGGATGCCTCTGAGAACCATGGTGTCTGCCAACACCTTTAAGTGTGCCCACCAAGATGCCAGCCACAGATGCAGGTGAAATGTCAGGAGAAAATATTACTGGAACATGGCCATACAACCCAGAAAACCCACAACATCCTAGTGATTCCAGCAGTGCAAACCTTCAATAATAAATTGGATATTTGATTGGCAGTGCAATTCTTTTTCCAAAAAATGTTGCTTTTGCAGCAGCAATTATCAAACCACAAGGATCTGCACTATGTCAGTATAGTTAAACTGTGGCAATCATTTTGTGGATGGCTCCATCTCCTCTGGCAGCCATTTTGAGCCAGCCAATTGTTTGGCTGAAACCACTATGTCCTGACAGAATTCCAAATGTGCCCCCAGGCTCAAAAACGTTAGGACCTTTGTCTTATGGGGTTGCCAGAAGTCTGCTATGACTTGGCAGCTCTTTCCATCAACAAGTTGCTCTAATCTGGATGACACAGACTAGCTTGATCTTCTCAGATCTCAAGCAGGGGGCATTGCTTTCACATCCTGCATGTGAGCTCCCAATGGCACCTGGTGGGCCACTGCGAGTAGCAGAGAGCTGGACTAGATGGACTCTGGTCTGATCCAGCTGGCTTGTTCTTATGTTCTTATGTTCTTATGTTCTTATGTTCTTAAGTTAAGCAGGGTTGGCCCTGGTTAATACTTGGATAGAAGACCCTCAAGGAAGACCAGGGTCATGACATAGAGACAAACAATGGCAAACCACCTCTGAACATCTCTTGCCTTGAAAACTCCACCAGGAGTCATCATAGTTTGCTGCAATTTGATGGTGGGGGAGGGGGGTGATGAATGATTTGCCTCTTCAGGCATAGAAGATATAGTATAGCAAGTCCTCAGTTCTAAGAAAGCTCTGCTTCGTTTCTCGTGAAAGACTTCAGATGCTTCAAACAAGCCGGGGCCTTCAAATTCACCTCCATGTTACTTTTTGGGTGAACAAAAATTCGGGCCCGTGCACACCCCTCTCCTGTTGACATTTCACCAGACACAGCAGCTTTGGTTGTGGCTTCCCTCTAAATGCTTCCAACAGTGCGCTGAAGTAGATGCCTCCTCCAAATTTCACCTCAGGCAACATTCTTTAGCAACATCTGATACAAGTGACTCACACGCTCACTTGTTCCGAACCACCACAACATCTAAAGCTTCCTGCGACATGGTTACGTCTAGTGCCTCTCTTGTGTGGGCGTGCTATTTTGACACCAGCCATTGGTTTTTTAAAAAACCATCTGGCCTTTTCAAATCGGGAAAAAAAAAGCTAGGAATGAAGAACAATAAATGGAAGTTGATCTTAACAGCAGGAATGATAGGTTGCTGCCTTTTCATGACACTCTCTCCATTTTGACTCCCTGGTTGTATAATCACACTTCAGCCTCTTGACCAACATTGAATATTGAGTCCCTGTCATCTGTCATATTCATGTAGGTCAGGTGTTTGGAAATGGCAGCGCTAAAATAAACAACAGCGAGAGGTCTGTCTCTTCCCCGATTTCTGACAGATCCCTTACTAGTTCATTAGCCTTTGGTGGCTAGAGACATTGGGTAAACAAATGGAATAAGTTTGGCAAGAGACATTGGGTAAACAAATGGAATAAGTTTGTTGAAAAGCTACTGGGCTAAGTACAGTTCTTCACAAAAGAGCTGTGCATTTTTATGTGCTGAACATCGGCGCCTGCTCACAACAACAAAGGGCCCTTTAAACAAGGTACGTTAAAAACTGTTCCCGAGATTATGTTTTTGTGCAAGACTGGAAAAAAAATCCAACAGGGTCACAAAGGAGAGACCTCATATGAGCAACATGGTTTATGTTATGCCAGGAAGACAATTAAGTTGCTCTCCTCTCGAAGAAGAAGAAGAAGAAGAAGAAGAAGAAGAAGAAGAAGAAGAAGAAGAAGAAGAAGAAGAGGAGGAGGAGGAGGAGGAGGAGGAGGAGGAGGAGGAGGAGTTTGTGGATTGGTAAAGGATAGGCTAATTAGCAAGCAGTTTGAGTCATCTAAAGATGCAAGGAAATCTTCCCAAACAAACTGATGGTCCATTGTGTGGCAAAGAAAGTGGGAAGTGGAATCTCGTGGCACTTAGCCCTTGGTTGTGCATGAGAAGGGTCATGGTGGGCATCCTTTGAAACCGAATTATGTGCAGTCTGATGTAAACAAGGCCAACAGTGGCTGACTTTAGTGTCACAGTGCATTTCCACAATAGGCAGCTGATGCTTATGCTAGTGTGAACCTGCACGTATGAATCAGGAAAACAAGTCATCAATAAAGTATAATTTAACCCATAATCTGGTGCCTGTTGTCTCCCTTCTGGAGTCAGTGGGCAAAAACCTAGATCCTAGTTGGAGGTCACATAAGACAACACCCAAAGGCTGGTTCAGGTCAGTGCCTGGGAGGGAGAATTAGTGGGAATCCTTTGAATACCTCTTCTCAGAGGAGAAAGCAGGAATATAAGCAAAAGGGAAAAAAACTAAAAGCCTGTAGAGATTCATAAAACCTTACAGCCAAGATTGTGAGGTGTTAATATTCCAGAGAGGTGGTGGAGTCAGATTCATAATTCAATTGTACAGTTCTCATTATGTTCTTCTTTAAGAGAGACTCCATTTAAAGGGATGTTGCGATGGTGTATGACCCCAGCAAAGTTAAATAAGAGTCAGAAAACTAATGCAATTAAGGGAGGGAAATGTCATGGGAACACGAAGACTCCTTTCATATGTAGTGAGTCTGCTCCTGTGCTCAAAGTTACTGAAATCAAATTACGAAGGTAATTTTTCAAATCGCAGATAAAAGAATAAGATTTCATACCTTAATTCTGTTATTGAATGTTTTAGAGGAAGGTCAGAGTGTCCTATTACTGCCGGGCCTTCTAGCAATAAAAAAAAGTAAAATGTGTCCTAGGGTTCAGATTCCCACACGGAAGCTTGATAGAAGAAAAAGAGAGAAGAGTTTGGATTTATATCCCCCCTTTCTCTCCTGTGGGAGACTCAAAGGGGCTTACAATCTCCTTGCCCTTCCCCCCTCACAACAAACACCCTGTGAGGTGGGTGGGGCTGAGAGAGCTCCGAGAAGCTGTGACTAGCCCAAGGTCACCCAGCTGGCGTGTGTGGGAGTGTACAGGCTAATCTGAATTGCCCAGATAAGCCTCTGCAGCTCAGGCGGCCGAGCTGGGAATCAAACCCGGTTCCTCCAGATTAGATACACGAGCTCTTAACCTCCTACGCCACTGCTGCTCCTGGGACCACCCTGGAACCAGCCCCAACCCTGGCTGGTATTTTCATTCATTATTTATTTATTGGATTTAATAGGCCAACCCTCCCCATTTGGGCTCAGGGTGGCTCATGACACACATTGAAAACATGTAAAAAGATAAAACCAAATAACATGAAAACATCCTGATAATTTACTAATTGCCGATTTCCAAGATGGCAAAAACGTTACAACCATTCCCGTGAGGGTTAATGCTAATTAAATACAATACAATGAAACAGGGCGGGGGAGGCCAGGTGGTACCATAGCCACCTCTACCATACGTCAGGAGAACTGCTCTGTTAGACAGGCCCTGCAGAAGTGCATCAGATCCCATAGGGCCCTGGGTAAGAGTCTGGTACTCCAGTCAGTAATTAGACTCAAGGCAGATTCAAGAGCTTTATTCAGAACTGTGTCAACCCAACGGCCAAATAGCCGAAACTGAGGTTTGGCTCTCTAGCCCCAAGTACATACCTGCACTCTTGCAAACCATGAAACTTCTGGGATCAGCCGCTTCAAAGGTTTAAGTGTGCTCTTTACAGAAATCTCTGCTGTGAAGGAAACATCCCCTCACAACAGAGCAGCAGGGTATAATCGGCCCTAGTCTCTCACAACAGATTTTTATTTTCAGGGGCGATTTCTCCTTTGCCAAATAAACCATTCATATGTGTCATCACATAAACCCCCAACATAAATGCTGCCTTATGTGTGTTTTTTTAAAAAAATGTCGAAGGCATAAAAGTGCGAAAGAGAGTTGGGGAGGGGGGGTTATTCATTAGTGGTGTGGTTTTTTTTCACAGTTCCAGCTGAACATCTATAAATAACCTTTGAGGAACATTTGAACATAATGGGATTCATGTTTAATATGGGGAATGACTTTTTCTCCCTCGGGACTTCAATTAAAGTATTCAGAAGGGAGGGGACATTGAAGACGTATCCCAGGAATCTCCTGTGGAAGTAAAATATTCACACTCCCACTGAGTCCCTGGGCAAAAAGCTTTGCAAATGCAGTTCCTCTCTCGAAGAAGAAAAGACGCCGCCAATCATTGTTGAAAAATGTAGGGTTATGGAATTACAAATAGAGGCATTTTAGCTAACTGTGTTCAGTATACGCAAAGAATGGGGTCCAAATGAAAAGAGACACACTTCCCCCTCCCCTCTTAAAATGATAACAAGGCTGACGGATTCAGGCGACATGTTTTCATTAGTAACATTAGTGCCCCTGCCCCCCCCCTGCTTACAAGGGTCTTTAACACCATTGAGACCCATTGTTCTTCGTGAGGAGGGTTGTATTTGGGTTTTATATGTGGATTTGTGGGCTACTATTTTAGAATGTAACTGTTTTTAAATTGTCTGATTTTATATGATGCTTTATATTGTTCACCGCACTGAGCCCTGCTGGTATAGGGCGGTATATTAAATCCAATAAATAATAATAACGACGACGACGACGACGACGACGACGACGACGTCGACGACGACGACAACAACAACTGCACCCTGTGGCATTTGCCAACTTGGGTCGTGCCAAAAATGGCTGCCCATGATCAAAACAAGGCTATCGCGGAGAATTATTGTGACCGTGAGGCAAAAGCTACTTGCTGGGAAATGCATGACAACGGTGATATAGGAAACATTTCCAGCTGGATTGTCTCCTCCCTGTTTTGCGGTGTCAGGGCTGGACTGGGTGCCTTGTACGGCCAAGTGGGGGAGAAAGAGTCAGAAAGATGCTATTTGAGCCATCTCTGCCTCCTGACCACAATTTCCCCCTTGATATGGTAAGGTTGGAGTAGCAGCTGCCACGGAAGTCAAGCAGGTGATTTTAGAGCTCTGACTGAGGCTGCCAATCCCAGATGGAGCAAATCCTTAGTGGGTGGAGACTGTGGATGGTGGAGTTTTGAAAGGCGTGGGACCTCAAGAGGTACATGATGTCAGAGAGTCCACCCTGAAATGAACCATTTTCTACAGGGGAACTGACCTCTCTCAGTTGAAGGTCAGTAGCAATTATTGGATATCTCCAGGCTCACCGAAAGATCTCCCTTCAGACTGACCTTTTTGCCAACTCCATGTTGTGTCACCAGAAGGAAGCTTGGCACATTTTGGTACAATCTTGTTTCCAAAAAAGAATCTGCACGGTGTTGCAGTGACCCCAGCTGTTGGAGCCAAGGTGGGGGTGTCCAAATGCTGGCTGCCATCAGAAGCTGCCCATAAGAGTCAACCCATACAAAATGGTGGAAGGGAGCATATACAGAACAGTCAATAGAACAATGGTAACCCACAATCTGTCATCATTGAGGAAGGCATGTGAAAAAGGATTCCAAGAGGTAAGTCACTTCATACACCTTGGTTGAGCTCCCTGCAACAGTGGCTTTTCGAAGTGTTAATGAGGAAGATTTTTGGAAACACAATGTTGGGAAGTGGGAGAAATGCTCCAGGCTACCTACTCATTTCAGTTTTTTCATTTCATTACCTTTATTAGGCATAGGATCAAACAACAATAGAAAAGATTATTAAATGATCAACAGGAGTGCGCAGTTGTTGGTAAAGTTGCCAAAAACTTTGATACGTCTGCAGTTCTTTTAGCGCCGCAGTCATTCAAAAGCAGACGTAGCTTGTCTTGGTCAGAAGTGGCAAGACATGAATTAATATGAGGTTCAGTGTAGTGACTTCTGAGTTCTGTGGGGCGAGAACAATGCAGGAGCATATGAGCAGTTGTTTCCACTTGGTTGGGTGAATATTGACAAGTTCTTGCTTGTAACGGGACCTGAAGGAATCTGCCACGGAGAACTGCAGAGGGGAGGACATTTAGACGAGCTTGCATAAAGAAGCGTCTTAGTAATGGGGATCAGAGATTTTTGAAGGGATCCCATCAGGTGGAAGAAGTCCATAGCTCAATGATGAGGAAGGTCTGTTAGTTTCAGATAGCAGTTTTTGTCTTTCCAAATCCAGTACTCTTTGTTATAATGTGTGAAAGGTACTGATCTCATCTGAGTTGAAAAAAAATTCCACAGAGAAACCTAAGGTTTTGATATAATTTGTAATTTGTTGATTCCATTTGGAGCAGTATGAATCAGCGAGCATGTAACTTGTTAACTCGCCTGGCCTTGCATTGTGATGGAGGTGCACCCAAAATTTCAAGGCTGATATCCTGACTCTCGTAGTCATAAGATTTAAACCCATTTCTAGGCATAGGCTGACATTTGCAACACAGTTGGGGAGTCTGAGAAGGTTGCAAAAAAACTTGGACTGAATTCTTCCTAGGTCTTTAATTGGGCCACCTACCCATATCGGGGCCCCATATAGCATCTTTGGAATTAATTTGGATTTGAAGATTTTTAACTGCAGAAGGTATATATTGACCTCCTTTGGTGAAAAAGAAGTGTTTAATAGCAGCAGTATTGTGTTTTGTAAGGGTGGTAATGTGACTGAGCTGAGATTACCATTTCAGATTGAAATGAAACATCACCCCCAGATACCGGAAAGATGGCACTTGTTCTAATGTGTTCCCATTGATTTTCCATTAAGAGGGTTGCCAAGATTTGGCAAACACCGTAATCTTGGACTTGGTATAGTTTATCTCAAGAGCATTGCATTTACAATCATCAGAAAATGCCTGGAGTCTGCGGGTGAGGCCATTTTTTGTCCGCGGAAGTAAAACTGCATCATCTGCATATACTAACGCAGGGATCTTCTGTAAATTCAAGGTGGGATTGTGGCCTTCTATTTTCAGGTCACTAATGAACAAATTAGACAGAAGAGGGGCCAATATGCAGCCTTGTTTAACGCCTCTGTTGGAGGGGATATCAGATGTTAAACGTCCTGTGAGGTTGCAGCGAACTCTGCAGCTTGTGTTGGAATGCAATCTACAAATGCGTATGAGTAGATGGGGATCTATGTCTATTAATAGCACTTTGTGCCATGAAAGATCCCTTCTGACCAAATTGAAGACACTTGTCAAATCGAGGAATGCTGTGTAGAGTCTTCCCCCTGGGGTGTTGCTGTATTTCTCTGCAAGATGATTAAGCACTGGGCAATGATCATAGGTAGAGTGACCTTTTAGGAAACTTATTGGCAAAGACTAGAGAAAGAGGGTTGCCCACACCTGCAATTTTTAAAGAAGATGCATTGCACAGAGTTTGCCAGCAATAGAAAGTAAACTGATTGGCCTATAATTAGAAGGAGTGTGTTGTCTTTCGTGTGGGTTGTCTTTCTTGTTGATGGGCACAATCATTGCAGTAGTGCAAGAGTTAGGGATGAGGCAAGTACTGGAGACCAGTTATCAGAAAGGTTAATAACTATTTCTGGGTGGATACCAACAGGTCCAGGGGCCTTGCCTTTCTTCAACTGCCCGATCAAACAGAATACCTCATCAGAGGAGACAGGTGACCATTCTGGAGTCTCAAGGTGCCTCAGCAGCGATGGCAGGAACTGATGGATCAAAAAAGATATTGCGGTAATGTTTCCACCATGTAACGTCTGGTGATAATGGATTGGTGGACTTTGTGTTTGGTTGAGGGACATCAGACACGAGTTGCCAAATTTTGGGAGGGGGGGGGCCCTTTGAATTAGTAGCTTCGATTAGAATATTCCAGTTTTTTTATATACAATTGGCTTCTCTTAATCTGCATCAATGTGTAAAAGCCTTTAGGGCTGGAGATGTAGTCTTCACACGCTGATTGGGTTGGACATTTAGCTTTAAAAGGGGCTTGGACAGATTTATGGAGGAGAAGTCGATTTATGGCTACCAATCTTGATCCTCTTTGATCTGAGATTGCAAATGCCTTAACAGACCAGGTGATCGGGAGCAACAGCCGCAGAAGGCCATTGCGTTCACATCCTACATGTGAGCTCCCAAAGGCACCTGGTGGGCCACTGCGAGTAGCAGAGAGCTGGATTAGACTTTGGTCTGATCCAGCTGGCTTGTTCTTATGTTCTTAATGAGGAGGCAGTAACAATCTCAGAGTTGAGATTTCAATTGGAGACATTTCCGGTCAAACCCGGAATCATTTGAAGAGTGAGAAGTTGAATTGCTGGGTTTGGTACATGATTGAGTGGATTTAATGATTAAAGGTGTTAATTTCTCATAGAAAGAGAGTGAAACTTCAGCAGATTCAGCATTTTTAATAGCCAAGAAAAATTTATCCAAAGACTCCATGCTTAGTAGAGTCATCAGTTGCACCGCCTTTTGAATGGACCATTTGGTCAGAGGATTGAAGCAAGGAGGATTTGCATTGGTCTGCATAGGGGTAGTTATGGGCTGCAGATTGTCATAACTAATGTAAGTGACCAGAGGCTAATGGTCACTGTCCAGTCTGTTGTCAATAAGCAAATTTGTAATAAATCCAATCAGGGGAGAGATGAGAACGTAATTGATGACACTGGTGCCTCTAGAAGAATGAAATGCGAGGGCTCTAGGGTGATCATCAGGGTGTCTTCCATTTAATATGATCTTATTGGTTGAGGAACAGAAGTCGGCCAAGAAGCAGACTACCTACTCATAAGAACATAAGAACATAAGAACAAGCCAGCTGGATCAGACCAGAGTCCACCTAGTCCAGCACTCTGCTACTTGCAGTGGCCCACCAGGTGCCTTTGGGAGCTCACCTGCAGGATGTGAAAGCAATGGCCTTCTGCTGCTGCTGCTCCTGAGCACCTGGTCTGCTAAGGCATTTGCAATCTGAGATCAAGGAGGATCAAGATTGGTAGCCATAGATCGACTTCTCTTCCATAAATCTGTCCAAGCCCTTTTTAAATCTATCCAGGTTAGTGGCCATCACCACCTCCTGTGGCAGCATATTCCAAACACCAATCATACGTTGCGTGAAGAAGTGTTTCCTTTTATTAGTCCTAATTCTTCCCCCCAGCATTTTCAATGGATGCCCCCTTGGTTCTAGTATTGTGAGAAAGAGAGAAAAATCTTCTGTCAACATTTTCTACCCCATGCATAATTTTATAGACTTCAATCATATCCCCCTCAGACGCCTCCTCTCCAAACTAAAGAGTCCCAAACGCTGCAGCCTCTCCTCATAAGGAAGGTGCTCCAATCCTTCAATCATCCTCGTTGCTCTTCTCTGCACTTCTTCTATCTCTTCAATATCCTTTTTGAGATGTGGCGACCAGAACTGAACACAGTACTCCAAGTGCGGTCGCACCACGGCTTTATATAAGGGCATGACAATCTTTGCAGTTTTATTATCAATTCCTTTCCTAATGATCCCCAGCATAGAGTTTGCCTTTTTCACAGCTGCCATGCATTGAGTTGACATTCCCATGGAACTATCAACTAAGACGCCCAAATCCCTTTCCTGGTCTGTGACTGATAGCACTGACCCTTGTACTCATGACAGCCAGCCAGTGTCATGTAGTGGTTAAGAGTGGTGAACTCTAATCTGGTGAACCAGGTTTGATTCCCCACTCTTCCACATGAGTAATGGACTCTGATATGGTGCTCACTTTGCTTTTGTGGAGGACCATGAGGGAAGGGGTGCTTAGTGGGGATACAGACTGCTCCTTTATATGGGAGTGTTAGATATGTGAATATATAATAAAATGTATATTAAAAATGGACAAAAGCTTAAATTTGCATCATTAGAAAAATAAACATGTGTTAAAAGGCCCACGGTTAGATCTCTTTTGAAGAGTGCGCAGGTAACTGTAAAAGAAACTTCACAACTTCTTCAAGGATCTCAGCATCAGAGAAAGAAAGTCAAGTTAGATGCTACTATGACCCCAGATTTGTCAGTGGATGCACTGCAAAGCAGGGGGCTTCTACTTTTTTTCGTATTTCGGGCAATCAAATAAAATATGACTGATTGATTCCAGCTGATTCGGGCAAAGATCACAGACCCCATCCTGGAGCGGAACTGACATAAAGCGGCCAAGGGTGATTGCTGAGGGAAAAAACATTAAACCTTGCTGCCCTAGTTAAGATCCATCTCTGTCTGGGCACAGTCCGAAGATTGAGGTACTTGGCGTTATGCCTACGAGTAAGGGAAATGTTATGGTATAATGAGGAGCAAGACTTATTAGCTTGTGATTATAGTAGCTGATATTCCTGATCTAGAAGCCTTGTTTTTAGAGTGCGATATATCTCATTGGATGGCAGCATATACAGGGCTTCGAGGGACAAGCCTGCCACGAAGCAGCATGTTCAACAAACTTCTTCAACAGGACACGCATAATGAAGAGCCTTAGTATTAAGGAAGTCGTGTTCCTTAATATAGGAGCAATTGGTCTTGCAGACTAAAATCTGATTTGATAACTTACTAGTGCAGTGGTGGCGAACCTTTGGCACTCCAGATGTTATGGACTACAATTCCCATCAGCCCCTGGCAGCAATTGGCCATGCTGGCAATTGGCCATGCTGGCAGGGGCTGATGGGAATTGTAGTCCATAACATCTGGAGTGCCAAAGGTTCGCCACCACGGCACTAGTGCAATATGAATTCATGACTGCTGTACACCAGCTTACTGAGTAGGACGGTCAACTAAAATAAATAAGCGTTTTCAACCACCATGCAGGATTATTACTGCCGATGTTTGTTGTTAAATAGTTACGGATGAATACATCATTAGCTTCCCTATCAGAACTATCCCAACATGCAAAAGGCCTGCTGGTTCAGACCAAACATCCACTTGACCCAGGATTTTGTTTTCCACAGTTGTTAGCCCTGTAATTCCAGAAAACTCAGCTGGCATTCAATAGTACATCATCTCAAAACATGGAAGTTCCATTTTAACAGCAGTGGCGTAGGAGGTTAAGAGCTCATGTATCTAATCTGGAGGAACCGGGTTTGATTCTCCACTTTGCCGCCTGAGCTGTGGAGGCTTATCTGGGGAATTCAGATTAGCCTGTGCACTCCCACACACGCCAGCTGGGTGACCTTGGGCTAGTCACAGCTTCTCGGAGCTCTCTCAGCCCCACCCACCTCTCACCCAGGAGTGTTTTATTTGTGCTGAGGGAAGGGCAAAGGAGGGAAGTGGCCTTAAGCCCGCCCCCAGTCTCCCTGCCTGGGAGAGAAAGGGGATTATAAATCCAAACTCCTCCTCCCTCCCTCCTCCTCCTCTTTTCTTCTTCTCTTCTTCTTCTTCCTCTTCTTCTTCTTCTTCTTCTTCTTCTTCTTCTTCTTCTTCTTCTTCTTCTTCTTCTTCTTCTTCTTCTTCTTCTTCTTCTTCTTCTCCTTCTCCTTCTCCTTCTCCTTCTCCTTCTCCTTCTCCTTCTCCTTCTCCTTCTCCTTCTCCTTCTTCTTAACCATCATGGCTGACAGCCGCTGATGCAATCAACCTGATTTCAGCAACCCTGGGTCCGGTTATTGGGAGGCTTGACGCTATCCAGTTTCTGAGATCCAGTTCATTCCTTGGCTATCCAGTCCTTCCCTTGTCAGCAGCTCTGAAGCTGCTTCCTATAGTTGCCAGGCAGGGGTGTACCTATAGTAAATAGCACCTCGGGCAAGCAGTGAAACAGCGCCCACCTCACCATGGCATGGCTGCTGGAGCCTCCTATTTAACTCTTTCTCCCTCCCACTGCCCACAACCACTGGAGTCCAGCAAATGCTCTCTGGACTCGCTAAAGATGGACTTGCCTCCCTCACCTTGGAAGTCTTGCTGCTTCATCATCTTCAAACACCCTCGACCCCACCCATTCGTCATCGACATGGGCAGGGTCAAGGGTGCCCGGCTCCGCCCCCCACTGCTGTCTTCCTGGTCACATGGGGGCCGATTTTGTGCCCCCCACATGATCAGAAGAGTGGCGCCCAGGGGCAAGGGGTACCCCTTGTCCCTTGGCAAATACACCACTGGTGATGATGCCGCTTCCAGAAGTAATGTCATCACGTTAGTAATGTCAAGGACTAGGCCTCATTTTAATCCTTATAAGATACTACTACCATCACCATCCCATCGATGGTCCAGCAAAACCTAACAACTTTAGTTAGTGCTCTGACATCACTTCTACCAACTGATGTCACTAGATGGTCTGGAAGTCACAAAACCTCTGTGGGTTTGGTTTTTGCAAATTCTAGAGAGTTTGTCATGCCGTTTTCTGATTTAATGAGAAGTGACATCAGCATGCAGGAGTGATGCTAGCACGTGCTCCTTTCTTTCATTCAGCGCCCGAGGCACCAGCAGGCAAAGCACCAAGATAACAACCCTTTCCCTTTCATATCGATTTTCACTTTTCTTGGTTCCCACCTAGCCCCACACAGTTCCGTAACATCAAATTCATATTTCCACAGCCTCTTTAGCATCAGATGAAAAGGGAAAAGAGCACCGGGCACCAGCAGCATTTCAGATTTGAGAATAATCTCCTCAGCAGTTTCATACGCATGCCATGTGATGTCTGGGACAAAATTAACCCTTTAGCACCTCACAGTCCAATGGCTTTGGGATAAGGTCCCCTGCCCTACCGTTTGAAATTTCCTTTCCCGGAAGAAACAGAGTGACAGAAAAATCATGTCTCTCAGTCCCTTTTTAGGTAGGAAGAGGTTACGACTAATGGTTGTCATGTGGCTTTGGACTATGTATGTATGTATGTATGTATGTATGTATGTATGTATGTATGTATGTATGTATGTATGTATTCATTCATTCATTCATTCATTCATTCATTCATTCATTCATTCATTCATTCATTCATTTATTTATTTATTTATTTATTTATTTATTTATTTATAGGTTTTGTATACCACCCTATCCCCGAAGGGCTCTGGGCAGTGCACAACATAATTTCCTCATACAGCATATACAAACAAAACCGCATAACATTTAAAAATTAAATTTAAAACACGGCGGTAAATCTAATAAAGATGGCATCCGCAATAAACCCCAATTAAACCCTCCCCCAAAGGGGGAAGTAAAACGAAAAAGTGGGTCCCCTAGATGGCAAAGGGAACTCCGAGCCGGAGGAGTAGAAGGGACCCTTCAATCAGCGGCTGGACACTCCAAAAGCCCGGTGGAACAACTGAGTCTTACAGGCCCTGCGGAATTCACCAAGATCCCGCAGGTCCCAGTCAGCATGTCTACCCTGTGAATCAGTGACTTCCATAGCACCCTACATTAATAGCCTTTCTCTTGTCTTGCAGAATGAGGACCTTCGCTTCCTCAGTTGAGTCAATCCACTTCCTATTCGGTCTTCCTCTTTTCCTGTTGCCTTCACCTTTGTGAAGAATTATGGTCTTTTCCTGTGAGTCTTGCCTTCTCGTCATGTGGTCAAAGTACGATGGCCTCAGTTGAGTCAATACAGTACAATACAAAACCTTTATTGGCATAACAAGGTAAAATACAGATGGACCCAGACAGAAGTACAAGATTTAGAAAGGGTAGGGTTGCCATCTATATCCAGTTGTAATGTCAAAAACTCCAGTTGGCTTACATAAGCAGTTTGGTAGCATAGCATAAGCTTGGTCATAAAGATAATAGTTTGGGTGTTGGTTCAATTATTCCATGGGGAGAATTATATTTAGAAGAATAGACCAATGTAGAATAGTTCTAGGCTTTACATATCCCATAGGGGTTCCTCCACTGGACAGCATATTTACTCAGAGGAGTTTAGCCTTCCCTACAGTCTGGGAATGTCTTTATTTATTTATTTATTTTTAGGGGAATAAATAATGGAGAGTACAACAATAGACTCCCAAGAACCATATTCCCAAGATCCATACGTGAAAAAAAAGAGCTTTCTTGTGGTAAAAAAGTTTTGGGAAAACATTTTGAAATATGTAGAACAGTTAGTAAAAGTAAAAATTGATGTAAACAATGATTTATTAATAGTGGGGATAACAGATTATATAAGAGTAAATAGAACTTTGGAACCAATGTATAAAATAATGATCAGAGCAGCACATGCAGTGTTAGCGTTGGGCTGGAAAGATAACAAGAAATGGACAGTTTCAAAATGGTTAGAATACATTTGGGAACAAATACAGCTAGAAATTTTTGAGAGACTGGCAAAAAATACATTATGGCAAGAGAAAATAGAAGATATTATGAAATTATGGACATTGTATGAGAAATGGATGGAAGAAGCCGGATTTAACGAAGAACTGTGGAACGAGAGAATAAGAAGAATGAACCTTCTGCTGCTTGCTTGAATAACCAATGAAAAGAAGGGGGGAGGGGGGAGAAAAAGGAAAAATGTATAGTTTGAATAAACATATTGAATGTAACAAATATAACAATATTCTATACCAAAAAAATTATATTAAAAAAAAAACAAGAGCACCAAAGATGGAGATACGCAGTTGAGTCATTTAACTTCTAGGGACAGTTTAGTCTTGATCTGAAGCCTCATCCAAGCCCAGAGGTAGCAGGCCATGGTGCCACTCCACCACCTCCAAGGTGGCTTTCCGGTGGCTCGAAGAGCAGGGAAAAGCCCTGAACCCTGCCCATCACCAAAAAACCCCCATAAGGCACTGTCAAGCCTGGCTCCCACTGGGCCTGGCATCTCCCATTCAGTTAAAGCCACATCTTGCCCCATTATCACTGTGCCTGAGGCTGGCTGGTTTTCTGTAGCTTGCTTGTAACTTAGGCCCTTTCCGCATGGCGGCGGCAGGGCTTCTCCACCAGCAGTCCTGGCTCCCTCCCTAGCCAGAGAGGCGGCTCCGCATGGAGCCACCTCTCGGTCGCCCTCCCCCACTCACCTGCCTCTCCAGCATCGTTCTGGAGGGCTGCAGGGACCCACCCAGGCTGCCCTCTGACTGTGGGCGGGTCCCTGCAGTCCTCCAGAACGACGCTGGAGAGGCAGGTGAGTGGGAGCGACGGGGAAAGGGGCGGCTTCCCTGCGGTGCAGTTCACACCGCACCGATGGGAAGCCGTCCCTTCTCAACAACCTTGGTCATGGAGCGAGGTGGGAAAATGGTGGCTTCGTGCCACTGGGGGGAAGCGAGGACGGCGCTGCTGCAATGCAGCAGCGCCTCCTATGTGAACAGCTCCCTAGGGACGGCGTTTTTGCCTTCCCTAGGACGCTGTTTTTGGCCCGTGCGGAAAGGGCCTTAGTGAAAGGCAAGTCTCCACCTGGAGGAAGAGGGAACCTGTCATGCTGAAGTTCCCTAACGATGCTTCTTCCCACTATCTTTTCTCATGCAAATTGTTTTGGGAATGAATGGGGGAGGGATTGCTTGGATGAGCTAATGTTTCAAGATATATACTGGTGGGGGGTAAGAGACAAAGCCTTCAGCTCTGACTATTTATTTATTTATTTATTTATTTATTTATTTATTTATTTATTTATTTATTTATTTATTTATTTATTTATTTATTTATTTATTTATTTATTTATTTATTTATTTATTTATTTATTTATATACCATACCTCCCTCCTCGAAGGCTCAAAACTTCTTGAACCCCGGGTCCTAACATAGTTCAATAAAGCTCCTGAAATATTCCTAAGTCTCAATTATTGACTGGAATAACAGACCCTTACAGGCACACAGAACTGATGCCACCAAAAAGGTTGCATAAATCCAATGGCCGGGGCGCCCCGCTCCTAGCCCTCAGCTCTGGGTGGGGGCTAACAAATGTCATCTGTGCCCATGTGAATGCCCTGCCCTGTTTCCCTCCACCCATGCTGGCATCCAAGTGTAATGCCAATACAATCCCATGCAGCCCAGATTTTTGGATTTTGCTGCAGTGGCGAGAGTCTGCCTCCTCCACCAGGATAAGTGCCCCAGGGAGGGCAAACACACTTGCATGAGGTCACACTGCTCCCTGGAGCTCTTGCCCTCCTCCCTTTGAATGGGGCTGTGAATCCACCGATGGCAATGCATATATCACAAACAGGTCTGAGAGTGTAAACAAGAATACAATACAATCCTCCTCCTCCTCCTCCTGCTCCCGCTCCCGCTCCCGCTCCTCCTCCTGCTCCTCCTCCTGCTCCTCCTGCTGCTCCTGCTCCTGCTCCTCCTGCTCCTCCTGCTCCTGCTCCTCCTCCTCCTCCTCCTTCTTTTACTGTCAGATGACTGGTGGAGATGATCGATAAATGTGACCAAAATATGACCAGCCTAAAACCGTTGAGTCTTGGGGTAGAAGTATGTCAGAATGCTGCCTCTTTCTTCCTGATGGCCACATGACTAGAAGAAGGGAGTGGCTATTCAACTGCAGCTGGATCCAGGCATAATAGGGAAACTACTTAACATACATAACTAGACAGAATTTAGGAGAGACACACAAAGAGAGCTAAATGGGAAACAAAAGATGGGGAACATCTTGTGCTTTTCCACCAAATGTTTGCAGAAGTCAAGCAGGAGCTGTAATTTCCCCTCTTGTGCTGCAAAGTTTTTTAAAATTATTATTACACGCATTGACTACGATTTTATGACTTCCTGCAATTGTTAAATAGTTTTCGCCAATGAGTTTAGAGCTTAATAGATTCTGTAATTTAATACTATTCTTTATTGGACTGACCTTTTATTCTCCCCCCTCCTATTTGGATTGGCTGACACTCTTCCTTATCCAATTAAGCAGACTACAGGAAAAGGTGAAGGTGGAATGCCAGGCGGTTACAAATTCACCCGTTATAAAACAGAGATTTCAAATGTTGCAAATAATGATTTGCTTTGCTTCAAATGACTACAGGTCATCTCACGGATGCTGCTTTTAACTAGGGTGATAACTTAGTGTGTGTTAGCGGAAATAGGTTCATTTAATCTCTTTGGCTCAGCTTCTTCTTTTTTTAATGGGGAAATGCAATTAGAGCTACACCAAACATTGTGTGTTTTTTTCTTGCTCTTGGGTAGATGAAATAAGTTGCTTGATGATTGGATTCCAAAAGTGCTCCTTTTCGAGTTCTGACGGCCTCAGTTCCGTTTGTGAACCTTGATGACATGGGCCGAGTTATTTGGAGAGAAGACACTAAGAACTAGCACATGTGACCCTTGTTCTTATTTTATTTACTTATTAATTAAAATATTTATAGCCCATCTTTCTATAATCTATATCCAATGCAGCTTATAAGGATCACAACAAAATTACAAGAAACATATATTGGCAATTGGCAATTTAATTTATATACCGCCCTCCCCCGAAAGGCTCAGGACAGGGTACAACAACATAATACAGCATCAATAAACATCACAACAGTAATAATCATAATATCAAGTAGCAACAGCAATAAACAATATTTCAAATATCAAAAACATCAGCAATCATGATACAACAAAATACAGCCCTTCGGGGATGAGGCGGCCTATAAATTTAATTAAATAATAATAATAATAATAATAATAATAATAATAATAATAATAATAATAATAATAATACACAATACAGCATCAATAAATATTGCAACAACGAATATCAAGCAGCAACAACAATATAACAAAACATTAAAACATATATTGACCAATTACCCACTTCAACCTGTTCCTCACCCTCACTTCACTCTGGCACAAAAATTGCTCCCTGTGGAAAGCGAGAAAGACACGAAGGGCAAGTTGAAGCATGCCAGGACGAGACTTTTTGCCCCAACGTGCCTCCTCTCTCAGCGCACCATAAAGAGGAAACACATCGAGACAGAATTTCTTTGGCCAAATCGCTTCTGGTCCCACCATGCCCAAGAGCACCAGTGGGTAATCAACCATTAACAACATCCGCTATTAAGAATAACAGAACATTTTAATCATAAAACCATTATTAGGAGCAAATACTAATGATCCATATACACTATAAAATCCTAAAATTACTCGGTTATTGAAAAATTCTCATTTGTAAAAATGTTCACCTGTTAAAAGCTGCCTGGCACAGTAATAAAAAGTCATAAGAACATAAGAACATAAGAACAAGCCAGCTGGATCAGACCAGAGTCCATCTGCTACTCGCAGTGGCCCACCAGGTGCCTTTGGGAGCTCACATGCAGGAGGTGAAAGCAATGGCCTTCTGTGGCTGTTGCTCCCGATCACCTGGTCTGTTAAGGCATTTGCAATTTCAGATCAAAGAGGATCAAGATTGGTAGCCATAGATCGACTTCTCCTCCATAAATCTGTCCAAGCCCCTTTTAAAGCTATCCAGGTTAGTGGCCATCACCACCTCCTGTGGCAGCATATTCCAAACACCAATCACACGTTGCGTGAAGAAGTGTTTCCTTTTATTCGTCCTAATTCTTCCCCCCCAGCATTTTCAATGAATGCCCCCTGGTTCTAGTATTGTGAGAAAGAGAGAAAAATTTCTCTCTGTCAACATTTTCTACCCCCTGCATAATTTTATAGACTTTAATCATATCCCCCCTCAGACGTCTCCTCTCCAAACTAAAGAGTCCCAAATGCTGCAGCCTCTCCTCATAAGGAAGGTGCTCCAGTCCCTCAATCATCCTTGTTGCCCTTCTCTGCACTTTTTCTATCTCTTCGATATCCTTTTTGAGATGCGGCGACCAGAACTGGACACAGTCTTCTCTGTGCAATGAACGGTGATGATGAAGGAAGCAAGCCGAGGTTTTCGTGGGAGGGCATTTCAGAGCTTCAGCACTGTTACCCAAGGTGGACACACAGTCTCTCAATATAATGGGGAAATTAACTCAGATCAGACTGCTTTTTAAAAGGTTGCAAGAGGCTTGGGTAGGAGATCTTTAATACCTGTTTATATGGGGAGAAGCTCTCAGAAGGAAAGCCACAGAGCGAAATGTGATACAAATTTGACAATCTTTATTGTAGGGGACAAGGGGATACACAAGCATCTGATTCAGTTCAGCAAACATGCATGCACAGAGTTCCTAAGATATAGACAGGTTTGAATATAGCTTTGGTACAGAAATAGAATCTGGGGCATACAGGCAATACGACCTGATTTTAAAATGAAGAAGATCCAGGGTCCAGAGCCAAACAACCCAAATCAAATCCAAACCCAAAACCTTTATTAGGCATAAAAACCGGAGTGTGTCATGAGTTCCAAATACAATAAAAAGATCATTATTGCACAACTTGCAGTACACAGAGTAAAAATGTAGCAACAGCCTCAGAGATTTCAGCATTAGAGTTATTTAGAAGCTTAGCCAAACAACCAGCATCGGGGGGAGAGGGGGGGGGGTTTACAACACGTTGGGTCCCGCAGCAGAGACAGAAAGATGTCAATGGGGCTGGAACAAAGGTTTCTGGTTGGGAAGGGTAGGCTTTTATAGTAAAACTTCACCTTTGGGAGAGGGAGGACTACCTCTAGGGAATGGTGGGTCAGCCTTTGGAAGGGTTCTGGGTGGATGTTGCTGAGAAAGCAATGGAGTTCTGTGAGGTGGTCACAAGACTTCAGTTGCAAGAGAGAGAATTTTGGGGTTAAGACAATCAGGAAAAGAATGACATAAGCAATGGTCTTGTGGCTGAAATGGGTATTGTATTTGGCTAGGATAGTTTATCTTTTTGGGTACACTTTCAATCATAAAATCCAAAACATCCAAACTTCACATACACGCTACAGGGGTCAGTGCTATCAGTCACAGACCAGGAAAGGGATTTGGGCGTCTTAGTTGATAGTTCCATGGGAATGTCAACTCAATGCATGGCAGCTGCGAAAAAGGCAAACTCTATGCTGGGGATCATTAGGAAAGGAACTGATAATAAAACTGCAAGGATTGTCATGCCCTTATATAAAGCCGTGGTGCGACCGCACTTGGAGTCCTGTGTCCAGTTCTGGTCGCCGCATCTCAAAAAGGATATTGAGGAGATAGAAAAAGTGCAGAGAAGGGCAACGAGGATGATTGAGGGACTGGAGCACCTTCCCTATCAGGAGAGGCTGCAGCGTTTGGGACTCTTTAGTTTGGAGAGGAGACGTCTGAGGGGGGATATGATTGAAGCCTATAAAATTATGCACGGGGTAGAAAATGTTGACAGAGAGAATTTTTTCTCTCTTTCTCACAATACTAGAACCAGGGGGCATCCATTGAAAATGCTGGGGGGGAGAATTAGGACTAATAAAAGGAAACACTTCTTCACGCAACGTGTGATTGGTGTTTGGAACATGCTGCCACAGGAGGTGGTGATGGCCACTAACCTGGATAGCTTTAAAAGGGGCTTTGACAGATTAATGGAGGATAAGTCGATCTATGGCTACCAATCTTGATCCTCCTTGAACTCAGATTGCAAATGCCTTAGCAGACCAGGTGCTCAGGAGCAGCAGCAGCAGAAGGCCATTGCTTTCACCTCCTGCACGTGAGCTCCCAAAGGCACCTGGTGGGCCACTGCAAGTAGCAGAGTACTGGACTAGATGGACTCTGGTCTGATCCAGCAGGCTAGTTCTTATGTTCTTATGTTCTTAAGATGTGAAAATATGCTGAGATGGCAGGCAGACTGAGACCATGAGAACCAGAAAACTATACCTTAGGTAACATGGCGATGCCAGAGAAGGCCTCTCTGCAGAGCCAATGTCACCTTTCTAGACTAGCACGTGGGCAGGAAGACCTGAGAAGCCCCCCCCCCCCCCCCCGCACACACTATGTTAGAGTGGTATGGTAACAATCCCTCCCCCCCCCCCAGAAAGTTAGGGTTATAGGGCACTGGCATTGAAAAATGAAAGAATAAGGAGAAAATCCATAACTGAAGAGTCCATTGGTTGTGGTGGGTTTCCCAGGCTGTGTGGCCATGGTCTGGTGGATCTTGTTCCTAACGTTTCACCTGCATCTGTGGCTGGCATCTTCAGAGGTGTATCACAGAGGGAAGTCTGTTACACACTGTGTCCGGAGAGAATGGAATGTTTGGGGTATATATTGTCCATGTTCCAGGGTGGGGAACCAATCAGTATGTGTTTGGGTAGAACTTGTTATGCAAAGATGTGGTTGATAGCATTGTATTGATGGTATTGTATTGTATTGTATTGATAGTATTGTATTGCGGGGATAGTATTGTATTGCACGGCCCGCATTCTGCAAGATAAGGAAGACTAATAAGTTGAAAGTATTGAGACTTTCTCGGGTCAATATTACCACTCACCATCCATTGATCATCATCCATAAATGCCTGTATCATCATCATGACTAACTGTGCTTCCACCTATGTATGTATGGAGCTTATTCATTGAAGAGGAGTCCAGACAGGCGCTAGATATCTGAAATCCTTCCTATGTCAATGCTGGATTTGCAAGGAAGGGATCTCCTTTTATACCGAGACTTGCAGTCCTACGTACTGTTTGTGGGATCCCTTGTTTGTGTTTTTATGTATTATATTGTGTGTTATTGATGTGCTTGTGTTAGCCAAGCTATACATGGTGTTGATGTTTAAAAGTCTGAGTGTATTCTACACACTTTTTAATTATTTTCATTAAAGATAGATATTTCAACGCTGTTTATCAGAAGCCAGACAGAATTTTGTTCTTTTTGTGATCTTGGGCCAGTCCCAGTTCTCTCCAAACTCTCCCGGCCCCATCTTCCTCACAAGGTGTCCGATGTGGGGAGGGGAAGAAAAGGTGATTGTAAGCCACTCTGAGACTCTTTACAGGAGAGAAAAGTGGGGTATAAAAACCAAGTCTTCTCCTCCTCCTCCTCCTCCTCCTGCAGGTTTCATAAGGTGAGTTTAAGCTGTTCAAAGTCACAGATTATTTTTCATTCATTTATTTTCCCCCTTCCTTTTTCTTTTCCTTATCTCTTCTTCTTCTCTGGATATGGCTCCTGTTTCTTCCAGTTCTGAGCTTTGGACTTTATCTTCTGCTAAAACTTCTGGCGAAAGGAGCCCAGCTTGTTCGGTTGTTATTATTGTTCTGCCTTTTGTCAAAAATATTTCTAAAGCAAAGGGAATTTTTCAATGATACCATGTTTGCATCCCTTGCGGCACCTGCTTCATGTTTCCAAATTCTTTCCCGGTGATTGACTGAAAGTGCATTTATTATGTGCTTTCATGCTTCTCTTCCATCAAGGGCATTAATTGCCAGGCAGGGTTGAAGACATACAGTGAATTGAAATGCACAACTCTTTTTCTGGAGCACACTCTGACTGATACTGAACTGAATTTTTCAGCCATAATTACCTTAAGTAAGGCATTTAGAACTGAAGACTATGGTCCCCGCCTGTCATCTTGCTACATTAACCTTTTGAAATTACAGTTGATCACACATTCATGGCCTGATTATTTATGTGTGGGCTGAAATATGTGAAGCAGAATCCATTTGTGGAGTTTCCTCACATTGATACTATTTCAGTCCCATCAAAGTTTCACACATCAGTCACTCTGTTACCCACATCACACCCTGATCTCTTTGCAAATAGGAAATATGGAGGCCGAGGCACTCTCTAGGAATATGGAGACCGAGCTATTGTCTATGAAATCGGTCTCCGGGATTCAACCCGTCATCACTGAAGTGCGTTGTTTTAATTGAATTGTTTTTCATAATGTATCTGCAAGCTAAATATTATTCAATACCTGTGAGTTCACACTGTCAGGACCATGCCTGTCAGTGCTTTGATGTCTTGCTGTGTGTGAATTCCAAATGTTTTCCTGTTTCCCTCTTCCCTTCCTGGCAATCTCCTGGCGTCAGTCCACCTTCAAAAGAGGTGTAAGAGGTTACCAGGTCCTTTGAAGCTCTGTAGTGTAATTGTAGTAGGAACTGTAGTAGACATTTGGTGTGGGCGAAACGGGGGGGGGTTAAAGGATATAGGTCAGCGATGGCGAACCTTTTCAAAACCGAGTGCCCAAATTGCAACCCAAAACCCACTTATTTATTGCAAAGTGCCAACATGGCAATTTAACCTGAATACTGAGGGTTAAGTTTAGAAAAAACGTTTGGCTCCGAGGCATGCATTACTCAGGAGTAAGCTTGGTGGTAGTCGATGGCTTTGCTTTGAAGCAACCGTGCAACTCTTCCAACGGGTGAATCACGACCCTAGGAGGGTTTACTCAGAAGCAAGCCCCATTTCCAGCAACCGAGCTTACTCCCAGGTAAAGGATCGCGCTTTAGTTTAACAGTGCTTAACAGGGTTACCTACACTGCTTCCCCAGAACTAGGTCTCAGGTTTAATGCTAATAATCGATCCCAGCGGCCCAGGCCAGCCTAGATGTGTGTGTGTGGGGGGGGGGTGTGGACTCTGTTTGCGCGTGGCCACAGAGAGGACTCTGAGTGCCACCTCTGGCACCCATGCCATAAGGTTCGCCACCACTGATATAGGGCCTGGATCTGAGCTCCCTAGCTCAGATCCTGCTTTACATTGTTACTTTTCATATTACCTGGAATAAACTGCTTTTGGACTTTCCTACGGTCTCTGTAGGGAAGATTTATGCCCACTAGATGCTGGACTGTCATGATTAAAAAATTTCCACCCATTCTGTGAATCCTATTGAACATTGCAGGAAGCAGAAAACGGGGCTGTTCATTGATTTTGCAGAGCAACCGAATGCATTAGGTCTTGATGTATCTGAAGCGGAGGCACGTTTGCAAAGGGAGCTAACCTAAGCTAACCTGAGTTTTGAGGAAGGGGCACAATGTAATAAGAAACCTTGTAATTTGCAAGAGCACATATAATGGGGTCCTCTGACTCCTGCCAGCTTTGTCAGCGTAAGAATGAGACATGAGCCTTCGCAGGAGATGACAGTGAAACAGATCAAAGCTTCGAAGCTGGTTTTCACCAATGCAACAATTACTGAATAAACTGTATTTTAGCTTTTCCACCATCCTTCAAGACACTCAATTGAAAGCAATTAGTCCACTGGACTTCTTGAGCAGAGGAGGAATTCAAGAGATGCCATCAACTCTGTAAGGTGGAAAAAAAGGTTGGCTAAATTATGAAAGCCAAACAGATAAAAAACGCCAGAGAATATTGAAGAATTAAAAAATGAAATTATTATTCCTATGGTTGATTTCACAATCAGTTCATTAGGCGGTTGTTGGCCCCTTCATTACAATTCGAGCCTCACCCAGAGGCCAAGGAAGTTGTAATGTACTGGCGTAGTATTCGTGCGGATCCCAGCAGGGCTGCCTTCCGAATTTGACAGATGTTAATTTTGTCAATTCGAAGATGTTTCAAGTGCTGCCGTAGTGTTTATTGGGATGGCGCCCAGGGTGCCGATTACCACTGGGACGACCTCAGCTGGTTTGTGCCATAGACGCTGAAGTTTGATTTTGAAATCGTGGTATCTAGTGACCTTCTCGTGTTCTTTTTCAATGACCCTGCTGTCACCGGGGACTCCGATGTCAATGATTGTCAGGAGGCCTGTTAGTATAGAGGATTGCTTATGCTGCTTTCTGTATATTGAGGGGTGGTGGAATGGGTTAAATGCATTACTGCCCGACTTTCAACTGTCTTCTGCATGTAGTTTCACTTTCCCAGGTGTTGACCAAGGTCAGTGGCTGGGCATCTTCACTATTATCTGTCATACAGTTGCTTTTGGGCGTGCTTTCACAGGCTGGGGTGTGTGTACTGTTTTAACTACTGGATTTTGCGCAGGCAAAATCAGTTCTGGCTTTGTCCAGAGAAGATCCACATCACTGAATAAACTGCTATTTTACACATGAGTTTCTCTCAGTTTTTGGGAATCTGACAATGATGCTCACTTTCCTGTCCTCGAGCACAATGATGTCTGGTGTATTGCGTTTCAACACTTTGTCGGTTTGGATTCAAAAGTCTCACAGGATCTTCACCTTCTCATTTTCCATTACTTTATTATTATTATTATTATTATTATTATTATTATTATTATTATTATTATTATTATTATTAAAATACACATAACATCACAGCACAAGTGTCTGGAATTCATCTCTGAATATCGAGTCCTTCCCAAGGACCTAGGATATTAGAGGTATTTGCATAGAATATGTGCAGTTCCTAGAAGTGCCGCTTTCTGCAGCATGTGGACTGATGTTCTGTCCAAGTTTAGGCTTTCCAGATGTTTTTCAAGATTTCTTGGGATTCCTCCTAGAGCACCGACTACTAGTGGGATTACTGTTGTTCTTTTTTGCCACAATCGTTCAACTTCAATTTGTAGGTCCTTGTATTTTGTGATCTTTTCCAGCTCTTTGTCCTCTACCCTGCTGTCAACTGGCACAGCAACATCTATGATCCAAACATGTTTTTTCTCTATCACTGTTATGTCTGGGGTGTTGTGTGCCAGGTGTCTGTCTGTCTGTATTCTAAAGTCCCAGAGTATTTTTGCTTCTTCATTTTCTGTGGTCTTCTCTGGCTTGTGCTCATACCAGGTCTTGCTACAGGGCAGGCCGTACTTTTTATATTATTATTATTATTATTATTATTATTATTATTATTATTATTATTATTATTATTATTATTATTATTATTGTTGTTGTTGTTGTCGTTGTCGTTGTCGTTGTCGTCGTCGTCGTCGTCGTCGTCGTCGTCGTCGTCGTCGTCGTTGTTGTTGTTGTTGTAGATTTCACAGCTGCCAGATCTTTAGCTGGTTGTTGGCCTTCATTACAATTTGAGCCTCACCCAGAGGCCTAGGAAGTTGTAATGTATTGGTGTAGTGTTCGTGCGGATCCCAGCAGGGCTGCCTTCTGAATTTGACAGATGTTAATTTTGTCAATTCGAAGATGTTTCAAGTGCTGCCCTAATGTTTTTGGGATGGCGCCCAGCGTGCCGATAATCGTTGGCCACCTTGATTTTCAGTGGCCGCCAAGGGTATTATGGGAAGCTTGATTGTTGTGTATTGCAAAAGCGGGCGTTATAGCAGCGTCGCTAAACGCATGCATACCTCGAACTATACGCCATTTTCGAAAATCGCCAATAATCTCCGGATGGACTATCAGCGATTTTCGAGGTACCACTGTAGTTTCTTCTGTCCCCCACCAGTCGCAACCCCTACCTCAAACCTGCCACCCTCATTCAAAACAGCATATCTGCAGTTTTTCTACATTAGAAGTTGAAAACAACTTCAGGGTTTGATTAGCCATACTCCCAACTGCCTGTTAATAAGGGGCATGCTTGACCATTGGCCATATGCACTGAACAGAGACCTCCGACCAGCTGAATCCAGGAGATGACTTCCTTCAAGATTTAATTTGGGGATTAATTGCCATCTTGCAAATTAAGCATGTGTAACAGCTTGGCATCTTGCTTGGGTATCGTCGCTGTGATAGGTTGTCATGCGAACTTGAAACAATGATGCTGGGTAACTGCACAAAGTGTCGAAGGGTCTTGTACCTCTTTCCAGTCCATTATGCATCAGGGCACGGTGCATCCTTAAAAAAAACAAGCAAACCCAGAATATTAATTAAGTCGCCATAAAACATGGGGGCCTTTCTGTCTCCATTGAGTGTGGTATAACCCTCAATTCTCCGGGTGCCTTTATTATGAAATTACCGCTGTTTTAATGAAATTCAGTATGTTTTAATGTCGGAGTTTCATGGGCTGCTGTTGTTTTATTTGTATGGTTTGCCCCTAACTTATTTGTATTAATTGTTGTACACCGCCCGGAGCCCCTCGGGGATAGGGCGGTATAAAAATCGAAATAATAAATAAATAAATAAATAAATAAATAAATAAATAAATAAATAAATAAATAAATATAATCCAAAAAGCAAAACAAAAAACAAAAAAAATAGGAAAACTGTTCCCAGGCTGCTAATATATGAATAAAAAAGTGCACAGTGTTTATTAAAGAAGAAAAGTGTGAATGCACAAGGAGCAAACAGCAAAACAAACCAAACCTCAGTATTCCAGCCCCCTAAATCTAACTTGCAATCAATGCAACGTCCTCAACACAGGCACCGCAAAGGAGTCTTGCAAGTGAACCGGGGCTCATGAAGTCATTAAGTCCTACTTCCGGTAAAGAAAAAGGGCAGCCAATGCTGACTCCTCCCGGGCAGCTGGCAACCACAAAGTGTAGGATGAAAAGAAAAGGATGTTGGCAAAAGAAGAAACATCCCCTGTGGTTAGGTGAGCGTTTTCCATGAACTCTTTTTCAGCGTTATTCAAATGTGAAAACACAGGGCTGTTCCTCAGCATGCCTACATAAAATTAATCTTGCCACTAGATTTTTAAGGGGTAGAAGGATGAACAAGTCTCATTTCTCCCCGATTGTGGCTAAGCAGCAATCTCTATCATGAGTATATTGCAAAGAATCCCCACACAGCTCAAGCCAACTCATCCAATCGTTCCAGACCATTTAGTGTGCGGCTTCACTTTGTATGAACAAATGAAGTTATGCAGCCATTTAACGGTGCTTTCAAAACAGAAGCCAAATGCAAACAGAAAGAGAATGGAGACCCCATCTTGAGAACTGATGAGCTTGCAGCTGATCCGTTATCTCCTTAACTAAGTATGGAGTGGCTTCCTAAGGGGGGAAGCCATTAAGCCAATCGCATGATTTCTCTTGTTCTCTGAGGCGGCTAAGTGCAAACATGGGATTTTGAGGAATCCTGACCTTGCAGGTCTAGTCACCCAAAGACAAAACACTGACTTTTTGGAAGTGACTGTTGAGTCAAGACCCCCCATCCCAATTGCTTTCACATAGTTAACGGTACATGACTAGCCATTGCTGTCCGAGGGTGGATCTCTTTTTGTCCAATAATACACACTACTCAGTGCGTATACTCAGTGTGTATACACTATAATACACACTAATTTTTGTCCAATAATACACACTACTTATTTTTACCAATAATACACACTACTCAGTTGCTGGGGTAATAAATTGGTCATAGCCATTTTATTGAGCAGAAGCGTGAGGCTAAGCATGGGTCTGGGTCTGATCATACGGGTGACGTGCGACAGCTCAGCCAGGCAGATGCCTCGTCCCGAGCTTCGTTCCACTGCGGGGCTCTGCCGGGCGGACACTCCTGGCCAGAGATGTTCCCCTTCGGCCCGGTTCGACAGGGGCGGTCGCCTCTTGCCGCTGTTGCCATTCCCAAGGGGAAGGCGTGGCTCCCTAGCTCCCTTCCCCTTCCCTTCCAGAGCCATACCCCGGCGCCAAACCGCCAATCATCAGGGCTATGACAAAATAAGCATGCATTAACATAAAAAATTTAGGGAGAGGTGGGTGGGCAAATCATAAGCCAATGAGCACATGGCCCGGGACAAAGGAGGGGAAGCCGCTTTAAAGTCTCGCTCGCCCCTCCTTTCCTCCGGTGACGCTAGCCCTTCTCTAGCATGGCTCCTTTTCCCTTCCGCCCCTCCTTCAATGGGGGGGCATCACTGGCCTCGCTCTTCCCCATCCCCCGCAGCAATTGCGCCTCGTGGTGATTCACAACCGTCTTTGTCGGTTATAAATTTATACGAAAGCAATTATGAGCCTTTTTTTATTTGCCAGCAGATGGCTGGCATCTGTGAGGTGACGGTGGGATAGGAACACGAGGGTACTGGTGTCATACTTGGCATGATGTCACTTCCCAGAAACCAGGGAAGTGACATCATCAGAAAGTTTCCAGAGATTCCTACTGTGATAGGAAGTCACTTCTGGGTATAACCCCCCCCCCCCCGATACCTGAAGGAGCAGCAATGGGAAGAGCAAGTTCCCAGTGGGAGGTCAGGAGACCTAGCAACTCCTGGCCATGTTGCTAGGTGCTTTATGGACACTACAAAAAACAGAGCTGTGGATCAGTTTACTTTCCTTAGGATCAAAAATTTTTCTGCAAAGTATAAAATACTGTATCTGGTGGAGTCTCTGCAGGCAGAGCTGTGGCCAAAGGTTTAGTCAGCAATATTAATATTATTATTTACAAAAGTTATATCCAGAGGCGTAGCTAGGGAAAATGGAGCCTGGTGCAAAATCTGAGTTTTGCACGTGCGTTTCCCCCCCCCACATGTTCGTTTTTTTATTTTTAAGGGTTTTTTTGAGTTTTTTTGTATTTTTAAGGATTTTTTTGAGTTTTTGGTCTGTAGGGGGCGCAGTTTTTTTGCAAGCAGAAATGAAATTACAAGGTATCTTTAGAAGACTCTCCTACTGATACCACAGAAGTTTGGTAAAGTTTGGTTCAAGGGGTCCAAAGTTATGGACCCTCAAAGGTGTAGCCCCCATCTCCTATTAGCTCCCATTGGAAACAATGGGGGATGGGGGCACTGAACCAAACCTTGCTAATCCTGGATGGTATCATCAGGAGAATCTTGTAAAGATACCCTGAAATTTTGGTGCTGCTAGCCTAAAAACTACGCCCCCTGCAGGCCAAAAACTGGAAAAACCCTAAAAATACAAAAAACCACAAACCTGAAGTTTTGCGCCCCCCCCAGGCAACGCCCCCCTGGTCCCCTTGTAGCTTTGCCTCTGGTTATATCCCACTTCCCTGCCCTTACAGGGGCCACCAAAATGATCTATCTATCTATCTATCTATCTATCTATCTATCTATCTATCTATCTATCTATCTATCTATCTATCTATCTATCTATCTATCTATCTATCTATCTATCTATCTATCTATCTATCTATCTATCTATCTATCTATCTATCTATCTATCAAATACAATTATATAAAAAACATTCTTATTCTTATTCTTATTCTTCTGAGAGAGAGAGAGAGAGAGAGAGAGACTGAGACTTCATCTTTCCATAAAATATCTTCTGCTGAATTAGACAAAGTTTAATATGTGGAAAAACTATGAGATTGTAAGCAAAAAGGGAGGCATATGTCTGAACACTCTGCTATGAAAGGAACATTTTATCTCCTACCATTACCACGAGACTTACCAGTTACTCTCTACTGCTGGCAACCTCCCGCTGCCATGTTCCATCCACTGTGCTTGTTTGATGGAGCAGCAGAAGCAGGAAGAGTGGGGGAGATGGTATGGATGTCATGATGTCACTTCCAGGTGAGTACCCAGAAGTAATTTCGCAGCATCTGGGTCACTCCCCTGCCGATATTCCACTCCCAAATTCAGGGGTTGTAAGGGCATGGCTGGTTATCACTAAGCAGTGTCATTTCTGCTTCCCTGGTTGTGTCCTTGTCAGGCAGAAATGAGGCAGGTGAAGATTTTCTCAATCTTTTATGCTTACGCCAATAAAACTGCCACTAGCTAATTTTTAGAAGAGCTCAGGATCAATCTAGTGCTGAACTTGGGACTTTTCCTCCCCATCTGTTTGGGTCCCTGGGTAGGCCCTGGAATCAGAACCACCAGTTGTTTTTTTCTGGATCAGAGATCCATTCAGACATTCCAGTGGGCACTGAGGTTTCTCACACAGCTGTCATGTCTATCGATCTCCCAAAAAATCCAGACCCTAGTGTTTATTGATTGAGAGTTGCAAATAGTATGCACGCTTGCCATCATAAGATCTGAGATTTCCCAAGAAAACCAGAGCTTACCCCATATGTCCCAACTTGACCTCTGCGCTAAGCAGAGGCCAATTTACTGGAGGTCCTCGGCCCCTCAATGTTGCGGCTGGCCTCCACTCAGGCCAGGGCCTTTACGGTTCTGGCGCCAGCCTGGTGGAACACTCTCCCTCCAGCTGTCTGGGCCCTGCGGGACCTTGGGGATTTCCACAGGGCCTGTAAGACTGAGTTGTTCCACCGGGCCTTTGGAGAGACCAGCTGCTGAGGGTGCCCCTTCCCCCTCCTCTTTACCCCCATGGGCTCTAATACCATCAGGACCCATTATTTCTCATTAGGACGGTTTCGTAAGGGCACGGGCGATGTTTTAAGATATGACTGTTGTTTTAATTATATGTATGTTTTTAGCTGATATTTTATCTGTACACCGCCCTGAGCCCTTGGGGGATAGGGCGGTATACTAAATGTAAATAATAATAATAATAATAATAATAATAATAACAACAACAACAACAACAACAACAACAACAACAATAACAATAACAACAATAATAATAATATATCCTCCTGCAAGTTCCTTTACCCTCAGAGCTTCCCTAAACTGAAAATGTTAGCTGGACATAAGGCTTGCCAAGGCCACAGAATAACGCATCACAATACTAGAACCAGGGGGCATACATAGAAAATGCTGGGGGGAAGAATTAGGACTAATAAAAGGAAACATTTCTTCCCTGCAACATGTGATTGGTGTTTGGAATATGCTGCCACAGGAGGTGGTGATGGCCACTAACCTGAACCACTTTAAAAGGGGATTGGACAAATTTATGGAGGAGAAGTCAATCTATGGCTACCAATTTTGATCCTCCTTGATCTGAGGTTGCAAATGCCTGAGCAGACCAGGTGCTCAGGAGCAGCAGCAGCAGCAGAAGGCCATTGCTTCCCCACGTGAGCTTCCAAAGGCATCTGGTGGGCAGAGGCGTAGCAAGGAGGAAAAGCGCCCGGTGCACTGGTGCGTCCGCCCCCACCCCAGAACACCCCCGCCCTGCCCCAGAACGCCCCTGGAATGCCATGACCCTGCCACACCCCATAGGAGTTCATGCCTGGTGCATTGCACACACACACCCCGCCCTCTTGGAGCTACGCCTCTGCTGGTGGGTCACTGTGAGCAGCAGAATACTGGACTAGATGGACTCTAGTCTAATCCAGCAGGCTCTTTCTCATGTTCTTATGTTCTTAAACAATCTAAGGGGCCAAAAAACAGCAACAAGCAACCATTATACTTTGTGGTCCAAGCAAAGGGATTTAAGATGTCAACATCTCCCAGTCTCCTCTGGGGGAATGTCAAGAGCATTTGAAAATGAGTCTTGACATTAGCCTATGATACAATGAGTAGTATATTGTCATGTCCTTATATAAAGCCGTGGTGCGATCGCACTTGGAGTACTGTGTCCAGTTCTGGTCACCGCATCTCGAAAAGGATATTGAAGAGATAGAAAAAGTGCAGAGAAGGGCAACAAGGATGATTGAGGGACTGGAGCACCTTCCTTATGAGGAGAGGCTGCAGCATTTGGGACTCTTTAGTTTGGAGAGGCATAACATTATTTGTATGCCTGAATAAGACAAATAACATATTTGGATATACCCAAATATTTGGGGATATCCGATAAATTAGCAGCACCAAAATTTCAGGATACGATTCAGGTACTGTTCAGGTATTTCAGGATACGATTCAGGTACTGCTGCCTGCAGTGCGGGCAAGGATGGAGCCAGCGGCTTGGCTTGTGGAGCCACAGTGCAAGGGCAGAAGAGCCGCATGCGGCTCTCGAGCCGCAGGTTCCCTACCCCTGATCTAACACATGTTTGGTAGATCTGACTCTTATGTAAGACTATATGAGTTTTTAGAGTTCTGGTCTTATAGATGAAGCTTGCTTGCACTAGAACATTGGTGGCGAACCTATGGCACGGGTGCCAGAGGTGGCACTCAGAGCCCTCTCTGTGGGCACGCGTGCACAGAGTTTGTCATGTGATAATAGTGTAATTATTTCAGGTAGATTATTAGCATTAAACCTAAGACCTAGTTTTGGGGAATCAGTGTAGGTAGGGAATCAGTGTAGCGCTCTGTTAAGCGCTGATTTTCATGGGAAGAACGAAAGCATGATCCTTTACCTGGGAGCAAGCTTGATTGCTGGCAACAGGATTTGCTTCTGAGTAAACCCTCCTAGGGTCGTGATTCACCCGTTTGAAGTGTTGCACCGTTGCTTCAAAGCAAAGCCACCGACTACACCAAGCTTACTCCCGAGTGACGTGTGCCTTGGAGCCAACTGTTTTTTCTGTACTAAAACCTCAGTATTCAGGTTAAATTGCCTTTGGGGGAGGGCGGTCTATAAACCGAATATATAAATAAATAAATAAATAAATATGTAGGCACTTTGCGATAAATAAGTGGGTTTTGGGTTGCAGTTTGGGCACTTGGTCTCGAAAAGGTTTGCCATCACTGCACTAGAACATCGTTAGAATCCCAGGGACAAGAAAACAGACCAGTATGAAGTCAATTGATTTTTTTAAAAAAACAAAGAACTTAGGAAAAAAAGTGAACCAATCCTGTGTAAAACTGTAGATTCTGATCCAACCATCTTTTAAAAGACTTTTAAGCCCTCGTCATTCAAGGGGGGGAATTAAGCATCCCCAGAAAATGAATGGGATTCGCAAAAAGATGGGATCTCACTTTGCTTCATTATGATCTGTTTTCCTCTGTCTCTCCTTGATAGAAGATGGATGGGGGCCAAGTCTCCCAGTGCATTTCTCACCCAGATTTAGAACGAAACCATTATTAAGTCATGTATAAAGTGCTGGAGAAACTTCATCAGGACAGAGAATGACAAAGCAGCATTCAATGTGAGATGGATTTTAAGAGGGGCCATCTTTCTGGCACGGCAATTGAATATGTGATCATTGTCGTTTGTCAAACAGTTTTCCTGACACGTATGATGGTCTCGCCCATCACTGTCTTGGCTGTTAGGTTTCCTGGGCTGTTCGCAAGAGGAAATAGACGGAGGATCTTCATATTCAGTTCTTCAGTATGGGGAGAAAATCCATCAGTCGGTCTCATCTGTCATCTCAGACTGAGGCTCTCCTGTCCTAAATTTTCTCAGAGCAAACGGGAGGTTTCCATGTTTTGGATTCCAAAATACCGGAAGGAAAAATCCAGTTGATCCCTGAGGTTTAAAAAAGGAATAAGTCACGATATTATTCGGCTTTTTCTCTGCAGTTTTTTTTAAAAAAATAACAACCCATGGGAAGTCATTTAGATTATACCCCGCAGCCTAAAAATGTCTTCTGCCTTCATTTACATTTTATCTCATTTTCTCCCATTCTGTCTTGGTACTTATCACCATAATGAGCTTTGAAAACTCCTTTGAATTGGGGGAGGGGGGGGAGAGGAAGGGGTTATGCATAGATTTCTGCAGGCAAATTTCCCCTGAAGCTGCTGTTGATAGATAGTGTGACTGATTGTCGAGAGTGGGGGGGAGGCAAATTCGCAGTCCGTAATCCATAGAAGTAGCAGATCCTTGCAGCCATTGTATTGTCGAAGGCTTTCACGGCCGGAATCACTTGGGTGCTGTGTGGTTTCTGGGCTGTATGGCCGTGTTCTAGCAGCATTCTCTCCTGACGTTTCGCCTGCATCTGTGGCTGGCATCTTCAGAGGATCCTCCTCCACAGACGCAGGCGAAACGTCAGGAGAGAATGCTGCTAGAACACGGCCATACAGCCCAGAAACCACACAGCACCCACTTGCAGCCATTGTTTGTAGTCTTTCCGACTTGCTTTTATGTTGCTTGTCCTGTTTTGCTAAGCAACATCACTTCAAGGGTATACCGGACGGTGAAAAATGCTGTCAAGTTACAGCCGACTTACAGCAACCCCTGATGGTGTTCAAGACAAGAGGTTTTCAGAGGTGATTTGCCATTGCATGCATTTGTGTCACAACCCTGGACTTCCTCGGTGGTCTCCCCTCCAAATACTAACTAGGGCGAGACAGCTTCTGAGGTCTGGTGAGATCTGGTTAGCCTGGGCACCCATGCTTATGCAACAGGTAATTTCTTACATGCATATAAGAACATAAGAACAAGCCAGCTGGATCAGACCAGAGTCCATCTAGTCCAGCTCTCTGCTACTCGCAGTGGCCCACCAGGTGTCTTTGGGAGCTCACGTGCAGGAGGTGAAAGCAATGGCCTTCTGCGGCTGTTGCTCCCGAGCACCTGGTCTGTTAAGGTACTGTTCTTATGATGCCTCCTGAGTTTGGTGAAGTTTGGTTCAGAGGGGGCCGAAGTTATGAACCCCCAAAGTGGGTGCCCCCATCCCCCATTGTTTCCATTGGGAGCTAACAGGACATTGGGGCTACCCCTTTGAGAGTCCATAACTTTGGCCTCCCCGACCCAAAGTTCAACAAACTTGGGGGATATCATAAGGACAGTCTCTGAATAAGATCCCAAAATTTTGGTGCCAGTAGATTTAAAAATGCGCCCCCGACAGTCACCCAAAGATATTTCCCCAGATTCTGTGCTGTGAAGTGCCTTGACTCCATTGTAGTCAATGAGGAATTTCTTGTGGGAGGGCTGTGAGGTGCACATTTTTCAAGGTAAAGCCACAAAACTTTCAGGGTATCTTCAAGAGAGCCTCTTGATGACACCATCCTGGTTTGGTGACCCTTTCTTCAGAGGGTTCAATGTTAGGGGCCCCCAAAGTGGTAGGGCCCATCTCCCACCGCTTCCTGAAGCCAAATTCACCAAACCTGGGGGGTGTCATCAAGAGAATTTCCTGATTGTGCTCTGAAAGTTTCGTGCCCCCATCTTGAAAAATGTGCCCCCCACAGCCCTTCCCCCAGAAGTTCCCCATTGGCTGCAATGGAGCCACTTCAGAACACAGAATCTCCCAGTTCTCTTCAGCAAGTTCTATGGTGGGAAAAAAATAATTAACTTTTCCCACCATAGACTTCAATGGGGCTTGCTGTTATGCCCAGCTGGCTTGCTGCTGGAGATTTGGGGGCAGACTCTGAAGGGGATTGTTCTGGGTAGGGGCACCTAATTTACAGCTGGGCTGCTGGTGTGAGTCTCCTGAAAGGAACCAGCCAACTTTGCTAAAGTTTGCTTGGGAGGGGCAAATGCTGTGAGCATCAGGTTCACCTTCAACTGTGTGCCTAGAGCATTTGCCCCTTCCAAGCAAACTTTACCAAATTTGGCTGGTTCCTTTCAGGAGACTCACACCAGCAGTCCTGCAGGAAATAAGTGTCCCTACCCAGAGCAACACCCCCACCAGAGTGCCTCCTCGTTGAAACCTCTACCACAGAGCCAGCTGGGCATAACAGCAAGCCCCATTGAAGTCTGTAATGGGAAAAGTTTTTTTTTCTACCATAGAACTTGCTGAAGAGCCTGGCAAATTCTGTGCTCTGCGGTGGCTCCATTGTAGCCAATTGGGAATTTCTGAGTGTATAAGCAGGCTACATATTTTTCACGGTAGAGGCACCAGACTTTCAAGATGGCTCTAGGAGGCCCTCCTGGTAATAGCACCCAGTCTTGGTGAACTTTGATTCTGGGGGTGGTGGGAGGGGGTGCATTGAAAGAGTTCAGAGAAAACTCTGCCAGCAGGCTTCATGTGCAGGAGTGGGGACACAAAATAAGCCTTTTGGGGGCCCATAAAACTGAGCCCCCGGAAGCAAAGTTCACCAAGCTTGGATGCTCTTACCAGGAGACCTTTCTGGAGCCACCTTGAAAGTCTGGTGCCTCTATCTTCAAAAATGTGTAGCCTGCTTACACACTCAGAAATTCCCCATTGGCTACAATGGAACCAAAGCACTGAAAAGCAAAGAATCTGGGAATTTTTAGGGGGATGCCTGTCATGGGTGTATTTGTAAAGCTAGTGGCACCAAATTTTCAGGGTACCATCTGGGGATTGTCCTGATGGTACCACCCAAGCTTGATAAAGTTTGGTTCAGGGGAGCCAAAGTTATGGACCCTCAAAGGGGTAGCCCCCATCTCCTGTTAGCTCCCATTGGAAACAATGGAGCACCCCTTTTGGCATCCATAACTTTGTCCCCCTTAAACTAAACTTCAAAAAACTCAGGTGATATTATCAGGACTGTCTTCAGATGATGCCATGAAATTTTGGTACTGCGAGCTTTAAAAGAACGCCCCCTGCAGGCCGAAATGTTAAAAAACACCAACAAAACACACCCCTTCCCCCAGTATCTTGAAGTTGGATTTGTTCATATTTGGGCAGTACATTGTCAGAATCCCAAAAACTGAGACAAACTCATGTGTAAGAACAGCAGTTTATTCAGTGATGTGGATCTTCTCTGGACAAAGCCAGAACTGATTTTGCCCATGCAAAATCCAGTAATTAAAGCTTTAAAGAGGCGAGGGGCTTTCACATTTTCAGCAAACACCCATTCGTTCTGCCCGTCCAGGAGACCAGATACTGCAAGCGGTTAGGATAGAAGCGAGAGTCCAAAATGGCAGTAATTTCAAATATAGATACACATAGAGCAGTGAGCCACGACACCAAACACCATTACGCCGGAACCAGAGACTTGCCCCCCTCTAGGAAAGCCAATTTTTGCCCAAATATGCTCTTTTCGCCCAGATTTGGGCCACATCTGGTATTTGTTTTACCCGAATCTCCAAGCTTAGTCACAGTTCTTCGAAACTCTCTCAGCCCCACCTATCTCACAAGGTGACTGTTGTGGGATGAGGGAGGGAAAGGAGCTTGTAAGCCACCTTGAGTCTCCTTACAGGAGAGAAAGGTGGGATATAAATCCAAACTCCTCCTCCTCCTCCTCCTCCTCCTCCTCTTCTTTGAGAGAAATGGGAAAACTTCATCTTTCCATAAACATCATCTGCTGAATTAAATAGAAATATGGCATTTTTGTCATGGTGATTTTGAATGATGAAGAAGAGGGATAGTCAGTTTTTACACACTATTTTTTTTTTACTGTGTGGAGTCTCAAAGTGTTTCCCCCTCCCTACGACAGGCATCTTGTCTGGGAGGTAGGGAAGTGAGTTCTGAGAGAACCGTGACTTGCCCAAGGCCATGCAGCAGGTTTCACGTGTATATGAAATTAAACCCAGCCAAACTCAGCATTCAGCCCTGCACCATCATCTCCACATCGAAAGCCACAACGTCCTGCCAACTCCAAAGTCCACAGGGGTCTCAGAGGTGGTGCAGAGTTGAACGCTTGGCTTGGCAAAACTCATCCCAACATTTGGATTTGATCTGCTGCCCCCAAACTTTGGGCCTTTCCCCGCTTACCTCAAACCCTGCGCTACTTGAGGAGAGTAGTGCGGAGTCCCCCGGCACTTCCCACGAGAGGGACGGCGACAGCGCAGCCGCCCCGACGCTGCCGCTGTTGCGCCCCCTTAGTGCGGGGCATCCCTGGTGCTCTTGCAAAGGGCGCCTTTTGATGACCTTGCACAGATCACGGGGTTGTGGGGACGCCGGGGTGCGCGCCAGGGATGCCGCGTGCTGAGAGCAGCGCACGGTATGGGGGGGATAGGAGAGAGTGGGGAAAGGCCCTTTGTTACAGGCAGGAGATAATGCAAGTCTTAATGTTGGATTCAAGCCCAGCATTAAGCTCTGCCCCCCCCACCTCTGAAACTCCCGTGGACTTCACAGCTGGGAGCTGGGTTTGATAGACCTGGAAAAGTTCTACAAAGCCCGAAAAAAGACATAGTGGTATGGGGGCTTTTTTGATTTTTCAAAAATATCCAGGTCTTTGAAACCTGACCCTGAACAGTACCTTCCCCCACCCCCCACAAAGGGTGCACAGTCCTAAATTATGAATCTTGTTTCTTAATACAGGTTTTTTTTTTAATGAAACATGGACACACTGTGTGTAAGGCCTTTTCTCTCTCCCCCTGCCCCGCCCTTGTTGAAATACCAATTTCAACTGCTCTGTACGGTGACTACTGCTCGGACTGCATAATTATATTTTGTAGAATAATTAAACAGCTGAAATGGGTTTCACACTCCGCCTAATTGTAATGAATCTTTGTGGGGGACTGTAATTAACCTCTGCAGATGCTAATTATACACCAGTGGGGAACCCTGGGATTGCTGACTCAGTATTCTTGCTGAAGGCTCTGGAGGTGAACAAGGATGCTGCCGAAGAGGGCCTTCAGATGGCCTCTTTGCATGAGACTTTGGTGCCTAGATCTATGTCTTCAACTCAGCCGGGGTCCTCATGGAAGATGCCAAGGCTTGAACCAGCTTCTTTGATGGATTCGTCCACTTACCATTGCAGCAAACTCACCCCTCCTTCCAATCAGGTTAATCGCACATTATGCAAATGTATCTTCCCTTTTCTCCATATTGGTAGTGATGAAATGGCCTCTGGCAAGCCTGTTTAAAACTTATTTGCCTCCTTGTTTCTCAAACTTGTTTCTCAAACTTTCATATAGCTGGTATCCATGAGATCACAATGATTTTCTCTGCTTGCTATGATGAATACTGGGGAGTAAAGTCTTTAGCTCAAAATCAGTATGGATGCATATTTGAAGACACAGTGGGGGATAGTGGTTACAGTAATCTATTCCGCACAGCTGAAATGAGATGTCTTGAGGATGCAAAAAAAAAAGGTGTCCTGGGAAGGCAATCTGCACAGCCTTTTCCCCAAAACATCCTTAGGACACCTTATTTCTGCTCAAGATGTCATTTTAAAAAAAGCTTCCAAGTGCACCGTTTCCCTCTAAGCCGCCTACGTTTCCTGTCTGGCCATGTGGAATGCAGAGGTCTTACGTTTCCCACCTGACCCTTTTGTTCTCTGGACCTCTGCTAGATTACATCAAGCAACCAACAGTAGCCAAACAAATGCCTCCAGGAAGTGATGTAATGGGGAAGGAAGGCAATTTCCTGCTTCCATTGTTTGACCCTGCAGCCCAGAAATACCCACTAAACTATAACAATGAATGAACTTCTCCAAGAGTTGGCCACCTTTTCTTCCTCAAGAACCACTTCCGAGTAAGGAAAAAATCCTGAGTCCCTTCTCCTTCACTCTGTTCCAAATTGGGTTATGTCCTGGAATCATCATCATCATCATCATCATCATCATCATCATCATCATCATCATCATCATCATCATCATCATCATCATCATCATCATCATCATCATCATCATCATCATCATTATTATTATTATTATTATTATTTATTTGGTCGGTCGGTCGGTCGGTCGGTCGGTCGGTCGGTCGGTCGGTCGGTCGGTCGGTCGGTCGGTCATGATATTTATAGCCCACCTTTCTCAGTTGGATAGCAAGCGGCTCACAAAGAAAGAGTCAATACCATTGACAGATGGAGCATTGAATAAACAATGCAATAGAATTAGGGTCATAGAACCAGATGGAAGTGTAAAAACAAAATGGAAGCAAAACGTAAGTATTAACATGACATCTTAAATGATGCAACATTCCATAGTTTCATCCAAGCTTCAGCTAGCTATGCACAGCAGTATAGATGACAGTAAACACCACAGAATCTAGAGGCGATTCCACACTTGCGTTATCGACCTAAGTTCGAGCTGCGTTCGACCTAAGTGCTCCGCACAACCACTGGGATCGACGTGATTTTGTACCAGCTTCGCCCCGTGTAATGGTCAAATTTCCAACTCCAGTTGGGAACTACTACTTTTTCAGGGAACCACGCTCGAACTCAGCTCGATTCCAGTAAAGTGAGGAATCTCTGGTGCCAGGAGTCCCCCATTCAGCCAATCACAGCTGAGGGATTCGGGCATGCATACAGCTGGCCAATAAAAAAAACGTCACCTTCGTCCCTCCATTCCTGCGGCAGTTTTTTAAATAACGTGTGTGGGGATAGAAGGAACATGGCCATAGAACAGTAGCCAATCGGAACGGAGCACAGGATGATTCCGCCCTCCAAGCTGGGATCAAGCTGGTTGCAGTGGGGAACAACAATGGCTTCGACCTAGGTCAGTACCCTTCTCAGGGAACTGGGTCGAACCTATTTTACTCGTGTGTGGAATCGCCCTAGGAGAGGCAGCCTAGAGCAGGGGTAGGGAACCTGCGGCTCTCCAGATGTTCAGGAACTACAATTCCCATCAGCCCCTGTCAGCATGGCCAATTGGCCATGCTGGCAGGGGCTGATGGGAATTGTAGTTCCTGAACATCTGGAGAGCCGCAGGTTCCCTACCCCTGGCCTAGAGAGTGTCACCCAGAACTCTGCCCAAACTCTACCTTCGCTGGATGCTGCCCCCAATCTGCCGATGCTTGCCAATGCACTGCTGGGAACCCAAAACAGGCAACCAGAAAAAAACTGTCAAGCAAGTTTGCAGCTGTCTGACTTACCGAGGATCAAGGGATCAGTCCTGAATCTTCCCAGCCCTTCACCGTGTCCCAGGCTTTTTGTGCTGAGACAGAGAAAAGCTTCAGAGCAGAATCAGAAGCTGACTTAAAGCTGCTTGGGGATCTGCTGGGGATGGACTTCTGATCTGCCTGCCCAAAGAAATAAATGCGACTCCATGGGAGATCTGAAGTGATTGGCTTTTCCTTTTTCCACTGCAAAAATGAGAGGAGAAGGATATCACACGTCTCGTTTGCCTTCTGAGGGTGGGATCCACCTGGGTGAATCCTCTCCAATAACCACACTGGACTCTTTGCTGGGATAAACATTTTGGCCATAGCCATTTTATTACCCAACCAAAAAACAGAAGCGTGAGGTGTAGCATGGGTCTTGATCTGGCCTGTCTGCTTCATAGCGAAGCTCCCATGGGCGGATGCCCTGTATTGGACTTCGCTCTGCTGGAGGGCTCTGCCGGGTGGACGCTCCTGGCAAGAGGTGATCCCCATTTGCCGGTTCGGCAGGGCGGTTGCCTCTTGCCGCCGTCGGCACCTCCAGATCATTACCCATGCGCCACTGCCAAGCGGCTATGACAGAAACATGCAACAACCGAATAAACCCAGGGAGAAGTGGGTGGGCAAATCGCCGGCTGGCCAAAGCACATGGCCAGAACAAAGGAGGGCTTTCCCCTTTAAAGGGCCAATCCGCCCTCCCCTCCTGGTGATGTCAGCCCTTGCCCAACATGGCCCGGGCTTCGCTTCTGCCCTCAGTTAAGCGGAAGCGGTCACCTTGGCTCCACCCATCCCACCCCCAGAGGCAACCGCAGCCGGTGGGTGATTCACAGCTGTCTTTCTCCACAGCCAAAGACGATAGCGTGGGATAGGAAGAGGAGAAAAAATTTCCCTCCCCAATTCACATTTTGGTCTGGGGAGAACAGGAGGGATCTTTTCCATTTCTCTACAGCCCAAGTCAACTGTTTGGGGTGGGGGGGAAATGAAGAGGAATCAGATGAATCAGATGAACCTTTGAGTCCTCCCTCCCCAATTCACGCCATTTTAGTAAGCCTGCAAATCAACAGTTTCTATGACGGGAGATCAGAGGAATGGAATCTTCCAACAACCAGCTAGGACAGTGACAGCAAACCTAAGACATGTGTGTCCAAGGTGACATGCTATGACATTTTGAGTGACACGCCCGTGTTCACCAGCACCAACCACAACTGAAGCCATTTACACACTTGTGTTCTGTCTCAGCGAGCTTACCTGTCCTTTGCCGTCGACTTTCCTTTGTGCATCTTTTTTGCCCTTTCCGAAGCCGCTGCAGGGCAGATGCTGGCAAAACATAACTTTTCCTGTCGCTTTGCTTTTCCCCAGGAAGCAAAACAGCTTAACAGGAAGTGTAATTCTTTTTTTCTAGGTTTTGTCACTTCTTCCCGTCTTTCCCAGCTCACCCAACAGCAGTTTTTCCTGCATTTCTGGCTGATTTCTAAAAGATCAGAAGGGCTTAAAAAAACAAACAGACCACTGCAGGTCTAACGCTGGAGCAAAAGACCAGTCTATTGAGCTATCAGGTGGACTCCAGGAAAGGGAAAAGGGTGGGAGAAAAGGCAGGCTCTTCCAATGGAGTTTTCAGGGAAACAAAAAAGCATGCAGGATTTAAACCTTAGATAAGAAGGAAAGGACCCATTTAGAATGCAAATAGGATAGGCAAAAGGGCTCTGCTATATGGTACCTTCACTGTGTATGCTAGTGTGGGAATGGACCCGAATGCCTATAAATTTGTATTTGATTAAGAAATATGGATGTTGTATGAACCAAAGATTTCTAAAAATAAAAATGGGGTTTCTGTATAAGAGACCAGCAGGCCTGCATGTTAGCAGCAGGTCAAAAGGCATGTTAGAAGCTTGTCAGTGATTATGCAGGCAAGCAAAGATAAACATCTTTAAGATCTTGTCACTAAAGGTTAAAACGTGACAGAAGACATATACTTTCTAACTTGGTTTTTGGTTAGAACTGGCTATAGGGGATAGCTACTTGAATAACAAAATCATAAAATAGATCAGAGGTTAGAAATGAATGTGATTAGTTAAATGTGGAAAAGTGTTTTTATATATATGTTAAATGAAAACAGAAATGATAATGAGAGACTCACATTTACTTGTATTTTACTATAATTCTATTGTATTAGAATCGAAGGTATAATTGTTAGAATCAATGTTTGTATAATCTGTTAAAGTTAAATCATTTCAAACTTGGAAAAGGGAAGTTTTATGATCCTAAAGAATGTAGGTAAATCAAACCTGCAAACCCTGGGGAGATATCTCTCCTCAGGAGCAAACTTAGAAAAACAGGAAAACAGGTTATTCTTGGAAACAAGAAAAGGCAGAAGTTAGTTTTATTGCAGCCGTTTGCATATGGGCAGAGGGACGTGAGCAAACAGCATGCATTGTTTGTGTAACAGAAGGAATCAGACATGTAGAATAGAGGCTGTCTTAATGTGACAAGGAGACAGAATCATCCAATGGGATTTTAAGGTTCATGCTTATAGCACGTGAAAGGGGTATGGATTATGTACGTGGGTATGGGGATGAATTGTATGACATATGTATTCTTTGAGTCTATAAAATTGGTCCTTTTTGTATCAAGTGGGTGTGCCTCTTACTTAAGGGGACACCCTGGTCAGATACTTATGCTGTCCAGTAAACTTATCTTCTGTTTCAAACCTGCTTCTTAGATATTTTCTAACTTAGTCTTAAAATAATTCAGCTGTGTAGGACCAGAGATGCGGTCCTGGCCCCACACTAGCAATAAAGCCCATTGTGTGAAAAATTACTGAGCTCTTGAAAACCATTGCTTTGGTCATTCCCGATGTAAGCACAAAAATAACAGCAGGAAGAAGAGGCTGCTCACACTTTTTGTTCTGCAGGGAGGGCTTTCCTTTAGCAACCGGGGTGGGGTGTCATTTGTGTGGATGAGCTCTACAAAGGGCTGCAAGCCTCTCAATTTAGAAATTCCTGCAGACCCGCAGAAGCCTCTACCAGTGTTTGATGACTGCACATTTTCCCCTCAACAGTCTAGCTAGGCTCACCCCTCTGAGAAGGACCAACGGTACTATTGTGCATGCCCACAGGCTGTGAGGCACAGAGACCAAGAAAGGTTCCAGGGCTGGAGGTGGTGCAAAAGTTCATCTCCCCCCACCAAACTCCAGAAGGAGTTCTCACCTTCCGTCCAGGATGAGGCCTTTCCTGCCAGACTGAAACCCCATCAGGAAGGTGCCCTGCTCTTGTTCACACCTTCTAAGAGCAGAGGTGGGATCCAGCAGGTTCTCACAGGTTCCCGTGAGTAGGTTACTAATTATTTGTGTGTGCCGAGAGGGGGTTACTAATTGGTGATTTTGCCACATGATTTTTGCCTTAGTTACGCCCTCCTCTCAGCAGTAGCGTGCAGAACTTGAAGCAGTCTAGCAGGAGGTGCACCGGCGTGCGTGGCAGCCTGCGCCTGCGTGCATTCGTTTCCCGCCCAAGGACCGGCGCAGTGGCTGTGTCCTTGCCAGGAATGCCCCACCCCTGGAATGCCCGGCCACGCCCCTGTCGTGCCCTGTCCAGCCCCATTGGCGCTACGCCACAGTTTGAATCCCACCACCATGGGAACCTGTTACTAAAATGTTTGGATCCCACCACTGACTAAGAGGTAAATGAAGTAGTCATCAACTCTCTGTCCCTCCTCCCCAGCCGATCTGGGCTTCATCCCACCAGATCCTTTCACAGCCCACTCCCCCTTTCCTTTCTTGGCCTTCCCAGCTCATCCTTGTCATCAGCCCTGCAGCCCGCAACCCTTTTATGTTCTACCACACACTCTAAGCACGGCCTACCTTTTTGCTTGTGCTCCCAAGCAGTTGATTAAAAAGTGAGTCATTGCCAATTTACCTTACCTTTTACAATGACACATATGTATACAATAGAACACTCTGCTCCTCCCCTATTGGTCCTACTATGTGGAGCTTTTGGTTTCTGTTTCTGGTTCTTGTATGTCAGCTAATGCTGATGGTTGCAAGATCTTGCTGATCTTTGCAAATGGACCAGCTTGTCTCCATTGAGCAGACCTGGGAAGTAAGTGCTTGAGTGAGTACTCCATCCCAACCTCTTGTGTAAATAGTAAACCTCAGGAAACTCCACCGTGAAGAAAACAGCCTCAAGGCTAGCACGGAAGTTCACAGAAGCCCTGAGTTTGGTCTAGTCAAATTTCATTTTTGCAATTATTTCGTGTTCTTTAGGAGCAGCTGTGGCGTAGTGGTTAAGAGCAGGAGCACTCTAATCTGGAGGAACCGGGTTTGATTGCCCGCTCTGCCGCTTGAGCAGTGGAGGCTTATCTGGGGAATTCAAATTAGCCTGTGCACTCCCACACATGCCAGCTGGGTGACCTTGGGCTAGTCACAGCTTCTCGGAGCTCTCAGCCCCACCTGCCTCACAGGGTGTTTATTGTGAGGGGGGAAGGGAAAGGAGTTTGTAAGCCCCTTTGAGTCTCCTTACAGGAGAGAAAGGGGAGATATAAATCCAAACTCTTCTTCTTCTGATGGCTGCATGTAACCATTCCTGCAAAGGAGCACTAACAGTCTGCAGACAGTCAAACAGCCCGTCAGTTGATTGGCTCTCTGGCTACCCCTGGCAAACAGGAACTGAGCCAACTGGTGGGTGTTTGAGCATCCCTGCAGAGGATAGCTCTGCGGCTTTCCTGCATGATTCCCTCTCTCTTAGCATGTCCCTTAGCATCAACACCTACCATAGAAACTGCTTGCACTTTTCCCACTTGCAAATTAAGCATTTAACACTCTGATGTACGCACAAACATGTGTAAAATTATGGCTGTCACAGAGGAACAAGCCAAGGGAAAGAATCCAGCATGTCTTGCATTACAGTATCTGCCAGAGCTCCTCTCTCTGCCCCACCTGAACTCATTAACTCTTTTCTCCAATGCGGCAAAATATGCGCTTAATTGATACGTTTTCATATGCCCGACATTCTGCCTGTGAAATCCTTGTAAATGGGGATTATGCGCTTTTCTAAAATGCCAGTCACTAGGGTGGCATGAAGCCAACGCTGTCACAACATCATCGCAGGAGGTAATTTGAAAGTTGCTTTCCAGGGGACGTATTTCCGGCACTGGGATCAGGTTCGGCGGGCATGCAGGTTTGAAGCCAACACCGTGGCTTTGCTCCTTGATGGTTGCAGGAGATGAGAATCCAAGAATGGGAAGAGAGATGGCCTTTGAAACGTGAGCCAATGTTTGGAAATTCAGGCAGTCATTGCTATCCAAACTAGTTAGGTGCAAATCGGCTGAATCCCATCACTGCCATAGGGGTTTTCAAGGCAAGAGATGTTCAGAGGTGGTTCTTTCTTTCTTTCTTTCTTTCTTTCTTTCTTTCTTTCTTTCTTTCTTTCTTTCTTTCTTTCTTTCTTTCTTTCTTTCTTTCTTTCTTTCTTTCTTTCTTTCTTTCTTTCTTTCTTTCTTTCTTTCTTTCTTTCTTTCTTTCTTTCTTTCTTTCTTTCTTTCTTTCTTTCTCTCTTTCTCTCTCTCTCTCTTTCTTTCTTTCTTTCTTTCTTGATGGACACAATGAACATTAATACTCACCTAGTAAGTATGTTTAGACTGCAGTGTTATGTGAATAGATGCATGCTTCCCTAGTTCATTTCTGGTGTGTTTCTGCTGTCGAGTCTCAGTTGACTTATGAAGACCCTATTTTCAAGGCAAGATATTTTGGAGATGGTTTGCCATTGGCTGCTTCTGGGTGGGCTGAGAGAGTTCTGAGAGTACCTTTTAGAAGTCACCAGGTGACTTACAAATGCCTCCCCCACCCAACAAGCACCTTGTGAGGTAGGTGGGGCTGAGATGGTTCTGAGAGAACTGTGGCCCAAGGTCAACCAAAAGGCTTTGTGCGTAGGAGCAGGGATACAAATCTAGTTCACCAGATAAGAGTCCTTCACTCATATGGAGAAGTGAGGATTCAAACCCCATTCTCCTGTTTCAGAAATACATTTAGCAGACTCCAGAGGTGTCTGAAGCTCTCACAGACTCATCTAACCTTAGGGCATGTCTGTCAGGACCATGCCTGTCAGTGATTAGATGTCATGCACTGTAAGAATTGCAAATGTTTTCCTGTAAATGCTTTCCTGTTTTCCTCTTTCCTCCCTGGCAACCTCCTGGCACCAGCTCATCTGCAAGAAGGTGTGAACGGTTCCCAGGTTCTTTGAAGCTCTGTAGTGCAAATGGTGTAGTAACTGTAAGGGACATTTGGTGTGGGGCGAAACGCGGGGGTTGAAGTATATAGTTCCTGGATCTAAGCTCTCTAGCTTAGATCCAGCTTTCGATTGTTACTCTACGCGTTGTTAGAAATAAACTGCTTTAGAATTTTCCTACGGTCTCTGTGATTTCCACGTTCGAGAGCCCGACAATGTCTACCCTATTTATTTGTATCCCTCACAAAGAAACATCTCTAAATTAAAAATGCCAAAATTACCCAACTGAATGCTTTCCCACAAGGGCACCTCTGGGGCTGAGGAGGGGCTGAATTGCTGCCTGGTAGATGAACCACATTATGAGTTCCAATATTCAACATAAACAAAGAGCATTGCTGGTAATTATAATGGAAAGGACTAGGCTTGTATTTTAAAAAGTGGGGAGTCCAGAGAGTAACTGTCATGCACTGAGAAAGCAAGATGACGATTGTTGTTTTAAGTGAAAAGCTGCCCAATTATTTTCTTGAAATCTGACCGACTCCAAGTGGAATTCGAATCTCTCTGGCAATCATCTGTCAAAATATCTATCAAATAGAAGCCAATTTGGGATTACGATCCATGTCCCCTTAGCATCCCAGTGAACAGTTCGCCCGCCTGAGTTCTTGTGATGGATGATCCTAACTGACAGCTGTCAGAAAATACAGATTCCCAGATTCCTTGAAGAACAGTGTACAGGATGGAGGGCAGGCCGTTTAAGAGAGTGCACCGATGAACCGCGCTGCGCCCATGATTTGGGTTGATTTGTTTCAGCACAGTTGTGAAACTCCCAGGAAAATAAAAAATCTGCCCCCAGGACTGCACTGGGTAGATTGAAGCAGCAGTGGCGTAGGAGGTTAAGAGCTTGTGTATCTAATCTTGAGGAACCGGGTTAGATTCCCTGCTCTGCCGCCTGAGCTGTGGAGGCTTATCTGGGGAATTCAGATTAGCCTGTGCACTCCCACACACGCCAGCTGGGTGACCTTGGGCTAGTCACAGCTTCTCGGAGCTCTCTCAGCCCCACCTACCTCACATGGTGTTTGTTGTGAGGGGGGAAGGGCAAGGAGGTTGTAAGCCCCTTTGAGTCTCCTACAGGAGAGAAAGGGGAGATATAAATCCAAACTCTTCTTCTTCTTCATCCTCCACAACTGTAAATGGAATGAAATGCCTGCATTAAACCCAGATTTTGCTGACTGGTGGTAATATCTCTAGAATGTCACAAATAGTGTTAGAACGTTCTAAAAGGGTTTGTTCTTGTGATCTGGTTACGGTTGAAACACTTGACCATTCTCTGATTGTATGCCCCAAATACGATAAGATACACATGAAATATATGAATTCTATTTTCTGGCAACGTTCCCAGTGGCAAGAGTGTTACAAGATACTCAACCTCCTGAACAGCTCTGATGTGCTCTTTTGTGAGACGGTTGCAAATTTTATACTGGAAATGAATAATTTTAACTGTGTTTTTTTAATCTTGTTTTACTCTGAAATTTTGTCCTGTTTTGTATGCCAATAAAGGCTTCTTCTTATTGTTGTTGTTGTCATAAATAGTGTTTGAGGGAAGAACTTGGCACAGGTCTCTTCGCCAAAATGACTTAAGCCTGTAATATTCCTCTCAAACCAGTTTTTTAATTGCTAAATTTGCTAAATTTAATTTGCTAATTTTGCTAAATTTAATTTGCTAATTTTGCTAATTTTGCTAAATTTAATTTGCTAATTTTGTTAAATTTAATTTGCTAATTTTGCTAATTTTGCTAAATTTATTTGCTAATTCTGCTAAACCAGAATTGACAGTTGAAGACGCTCCCATGCAAACACAACAAGCAGGAGAACTTTCATTTCTGCCACCATTCACCACATCAGGAAGATTCCGCTTGCCTGCCATTTTGTGCAAATCGCTGAGTGTGTTACAGGCTGCTTCTCTGAGCACCTGCCATTGCACGAGTCCCCCAGGTATGTTTTCTTCTTGTGGCAGAGAGTATGACTGCTATTTCACTACACCAGGGGTCTGCAACCTGTGGCTCTCTGGATGTTCATGGACTACAATTCCCATCAGCCCTTGGCAGTATAGCCAATGCTCATGTTGGGAGGGACTGATGGGAATTGTAGTTCATGAACATCTGGAGGGCTGTGAGTTTGACACCCCTGCTCTAGATGTTCATGGACTACAATTCCCATCAGCCCCTGCACTACAGTAACACATTTGTTATTGTTTGGCCATTGCAAGAAAGTCCGTGACCCATCTGTCTGTCCCTCCCTCCCTGCTGCTCTGCCATCCCGCCGGGCCCAGCCAGTGGCCACCTCCCGCCCCTGCTGGCTGTGCGCTCACTCACTCACCCTCCTAGTTTGAGTTAGTCGGTGAGGGGTTGCCGTGCTGCAGTTCAAGAACCTCCCGTGCTGCCGCACTGCCTTCTGGGGCGTTCCCCTTTTTCCCACCCTGTGCTCTTTCGGCTCTCCTCAGCATTGCGGCAGGGCTGGAAGGAGAACGCCCCAGATGGCAGTGGGGTTCTCCAGAGCCCTGTCTCGGACTCCCTGGCAGGGCGAGGGGGGAGGGGGAGATCGGGCAGCAAGACAAATCAGGACTTTTAAAAAAATGCAGCGGGACGCGGGACAAATTGGTAAAAATCGGGAGTGTCCTGCCAAAAGCGAGACGTCTGGTCACTATAGGCAAGAATCAAACAAGCAGGCAGTAGGCCTCAGAACTTTAACAACTATGTCCACATTTTCAGCCTGAAGAAACTCAAGAGCATCCAAAACAGCTATGGAAGTTGGCCCCCTGGCACTATCGAATGTAGAGTCCAAAGTGTGGAGCAAAATGGTCACAGCTAGAGTTACCAAACCCCAACTGGGGGCAGAAATTCCATATTTTGGGGCCCTTTCCCCCAGGACTCTAATGTAGAGTCCAAAGTGTGGAGCAAAATGGTCATAGCTAGAGTTACCGAACCCCAACTGGGGGCAGAAATTCCATATTTTGGGGCCCTTTCCCCCAGGACTCTAATGTAGAGTCCAAAGTGTGTGGAAACAAAATGGTCATAGCTAGGTTACGAACCCCAACTGGGGGCAGAAATTCCATATTTTGGGGCCCTTTCCCCCAGGACTCTAATGTAGAGTCCAAAGTGTGGAGCAAAATGGTCATAGCTAGAGTTACCAAACCCCAACTGGGGGCAGAAATTCCATATTTTGGGTCCCTTTCCCCCAGGACTCTAATGTAGAGTCCAAAGTGTGGAGCAAAATGGTCATAGCTAGAGTTACCAAACCCCAACTGGGGGCAGAAATTCCATATTTTGGGGCCCTTTCCCCCAGGACTCTAATGTAGAGTCCAAAGTGTGGAGCAAAATGGTCATAGCTAGAGTTACCAAACCCCAACTGGGGGCAGAAATTCCATATTTTGGGGCCCTTTCCCCCAGGACTCTAATGTAGAGTCCAAAGTGTGGAGACAAAATGGGTCACTTAGCTAGAGTTACCAAACCCCAACTGGGGGCAGAAATTCCATATTTTGGGGCCCTTTCCCCCCAGTTCTCTAATGTAGAGACCAAGGTGTGGAGCAAAAGAATGGTCGCATGGCTAGAGTTGCCAAACCCCAGCAGGGCAGAAGTTCCATATTTTGGGTCCCTTTCCCCCAGGACTCTAATGTAGAGTCCAAAGTGTGGAGCAAAATGGTCATAGCTAGAGTTACCGAACCCCAACTGGGGGCAGAAATTCCATATTTTGGGGCCCTTTCCCCTCAGTGGTGGGGTGGAGAGAGAGACTTAGCAGTGAACTGCACGAAGGCTCTGTCATTGTCAACATGTTGATATCACTTCTGGCACTCTCCAGAAGTGACGTCATATTGCCAGTGATATGGGGGTGATGTGGTATTTGGGCAAAAGCTCCACATAGAAGCTACCTGCGTGTGAACAAACTGGACTCAAACAAACTATTCAGTCGCTCTTCTGATTAAAGTCCCTTTCTATCATGCTCTAAATTCCTCTTACTTACATTTATGGAAAATGTTAGAGATTGTATACAGAAAGAACCATGGCTATTCCTATGATTTTGGTAGTCAAAATGACTGCCATTGCCATCAGCTTGTGTAACATCCAGCTGTTGCAAATGCTACCCCACACAACTGCCTTCCATGAGAAGGAGAAGAAGAAGAAGAAGAAGAAGAAGAAGAAGAAGAAGAAGAAGAAGAAGAAGAAGAAGAAGAAGAAGAAGAAGAAGAAGAAGAAGAAGAAGAAGAAGAAGAAGAAGAAGAGGAGGAGGAGGAGGAGGAGGAGGAGGAGGAGGAGGAGGAGTTTGGATTGACATCCCCCCTTTCTCTCCTGTAGGAGACTCAAAGGGGCTTACAATCTCCTTGCCCTTCCCCCCTCACAACAAACACCCTGTGAGGGAGACAAGGCTGAGAGAGCTCCAAGAAGCTCTGACTAGCCCAAGGTCACCCAGCTGGCATGTGTGGGAGTGTGCAGGCTAATCTGAATTCCCCAGGCGGCAGAGCTGGGAATCAAACCCGGTTCCTCCAGATTAGATACACGAGCTCTTAACCTCCTATGCCACTGCTGCTCCTGTTCACACCTAAGGAACACCAGTGGAACTGAGTTTTGAGTCTGAACTGTCATAGTCCCAAGAAATTGGTTTCTCTGAACAGCTCAGTTTATTTCTGGGCCAATGACTGACTTTGCCTGGTGAAAAAAAAATGTGCAAAGAAAAAATATCCAGGAAAGAAGGAATTGGCTTTGAGAAATGTCCGCAATCAAAATATTGTATCTCCACAAGCCAAATAAGACCTTTGTTGTTTTGAAATGGGATATTTTATCAGTGAAGGAGAAAATGGACACCTGGGTGAGAGGCGTTCCAAACAGGAATGGAGATTTTGTACATCTGAAAAAAAAATAATTGCCTCTGCCATCAGTTTGAAGGATCAGTTGGATTACAACACCGCGAGCCACAGGCTTTAAGTTCTCGGCTTGGAGTGAAAAGTATAAAATTGCTGAGTTCAGTCCATAGCAGCCCTTTGAAACACATCTTTTGTTCCACGATGAGACAGTTTTAGGATTATGGGTGCCCTTTGCCCGTTTACTTGGGGGGAGGAGCAAAAGGCCGGCGAGTTAGTGGTCTTATTCAAAAGAGGTTTATAGAATTTGGCCACAAACAAATTTCACTTGAAGTCTTCCCCCAAATCATCCCCCCTACGACAACCTCATTTTCCCGCCCAACAATCCCATCTCAGCAGCTCCGTTTTCAAAAATGCCCTTCATATTTTAGAAAAAAAGCAGACAAATAAAATCACAGCCTTCAAAGTTTCTTTTGAATTTCTTCGACTGTAACCGCTCCAGCAAATTCTACTTGAAAACGAAAGACTGAATATGACCAAACAGGGCAGGAACTATTTCACGCAAATGGCTGCCCACCCAATGAAGCACCTCTGGGACGTATCCTGGCAACCATGTTGCTATGGTGATGAGTAAACCAGTTTTTGACAGCCAAGGTATATGGCTATTGAAATTACCAACCTCCAGGCAGAACCTAAAGACCTCCCAGAATTACAGCTGACATCCAGGAGACAGACCAGCTCCTCTGGATAAAATGGCGGCTTTGGAAGGTGGACTCTGTGGCATTAACCTATGGAGGCCCATCCCATCCACAAGTCCTTCCCTCCGCAGGCTCAACCCTATTTATCTGGCTTTTGGAGTGCCCAGCCGCTGATTAGGTGCCCCTTCTACTCTATTCCTCCGGTTTTCATAGTCTCCCGTCATCTAGGGGACCCACTTTTGTTACTGTCTTGTTCCCCCTTTTGGGGGAGGGTTTCATCTGGGGTATTGCTGATGCCATTTTACTGAATTACTGCTGCGTTTTAAATATTTAAACTTTTAAACTTACATTTTAATTTAATGGGGTTTTGTTTATATACTGTATGTGGAATCCATGTTGTACACCGCCCAGAGCCCTTTGGGGATTGGGCGGTATAGAAATCAAATAAACAGACAGACAGACAGACAGACAGACAGACAGACAGACAGACAGACAGACAGACAGACAGACAGACAGACAGACAGACAGACAGACAGACAGACAGACAGACAGACAGACAGACAGACAGACAGACAGACAGATAGATAGATAGATAGATAGATAGATAGATAGATAGATAGATAGATAGATAGATAGATAGATAGATAGATAGATAGATAGATAGATAGATAGATAAATAATACTATCAGTTACTGTGGGAGCTCAAATCTAGATTCTGTATATTTGACGCTCCAGAGCCTGAGCTACGCTTCTTCTAGCTGTGAAATGTTCATAGCTGGCTTGTGTCAAACTCCAGTTACTTCTTTTCTCCCCGCCCCGCTTCTGTTTTATTACAGATAAATAGTGACACAGATGCGATCCTTTTCTGACCTTCAGCAATGGGGAAACATTTTGAAAGCTCTGCCGTGCATTTCCTGCACACGTACGACTGCCCGAGGGCCAATAGTTTCACGTGGCTATCTCTTCTATTGCTTCTTGCTTGTCTCGCTGTGCTAATTTGAAAGGCCGTGCACCTTTCCCGCGTCAGCCTCCCGAGTCCTCCCGAGCAACTCTGCAAGCAGCATGTCTCCACTGTGACAAGATTACCAAAGAAGAGCCGTTTCCCACCTTTTATGATCCCACTTCTTTTATGATCAGCATTTTATCAGAGGGCCAAATTGCGGGTGGGGGAATACTCCACACCATTGAGATCAACTCTGCCAGCTTGTGTCTCTACCTGCCCTGGTAGTATGGTCTGTTCAGACAGGTGGTGTCTTCTGCATAAATCTTTTGAAAACGTTTTCCAAAAAACCCCTAAATAAATAGATTTCTCTGCATTTTCCCGAAGCAAGCATTGATGGCTGTTTCTCTATAGATTAGTAGCTATGAAAATAACCACATCTTCATGCCAACTTTAAGAAAGGTGTTGATAGAAGAGGAACGGCATGCAGGAAAGGGGCAGCATTTTTGTTCATGGTTTTTAATTTTGACCTTTTTGATGGTTCTTTTCAAAATTCATCAAAGAAGCGCACTGATGTGCCTATTAAAAGTCAATGGATACCCCATGGTTACTCTGTGTCCCCAGGCAGGTATGCCCCAGTACCCCGCCTTTCTCTCCTGTAAGGAGACTCAACGTGACTTATAAGCTCATTTCCCTTCCTCTCCCCACAACAGACAACTTGTGACGTAGGTAAGGCTGAGAGAGTTCCGAAGAACTGTGACTAACCCAAGGTCACCCAGCAGCCATGTAGGAGTGCGGAAACACAACTGGTTCACCAGATAAGCCTCTCCCACTCAGGTGGAGGAGTGCGGTATCAAACCCGGTTCTCCAGATTAGAACCCACCTGCTCTTAACCACTACACCACACTGGTTTGGAAGCATTGCCTCCAATCCACTGATCCAAAGATGATACATACCAGAGGATTGGGCTGAATTATCTGCACTTAAGGTACTTGAAGAGTAGAACAAGATATGAAACAGGACATGTAGTGGATGCTCACTCTTTATGGCTTATCACCAATAATTATTTTTTACAGTTAATTAATCTATTGAAGAGGTATTTGGCTAAATATCCATGGAAAAATGAACATTGATTGTTTCAAGGCTGTTCTAAAGCCTGAGTTATTGAGTGCTGCCATTTGGTGTCCTACTATTATCATTGGTTCTCTGTTTCTTACACTTTCTTTCTTGAGTTTTCTTTCCCATTTAGCCTAAACATGGACATTAGTGTCTGCTTTGAAGGGCACTGCAGAAGAAGATACAAGTAAGAACTATTCTGATGCGATGGTTTTCACCGATTAAGCGATGGCATTTGGAAGGGAGCCTTTGAGTATGAACACTGAAAAAAGTTATCTCCAGAGCATTCACAAGAACAATTCAGAGGAGGAGGAGGAGGAGGAGGAGGAGGAGGAGGAGGAGGAGGAGGAGAAGGAGAAGGAGAAGGAGAAGGAGAAGGAGAAGGAGAATAAGAATATTTATTTATTTATTATTTCATTTTTATACCGCCCTCCCCCGGATTGTTTAGATTGCAGTGTTATGTGAATAGATGCATGCTTCCCTAGTTCATTTGTGGTGTGTTTCTGCTATCGAGTCACAGTTGACTTATGAAGACCCTATAGGGTTTTCAAGGCAAGTTATTTTGGAGATGGTTTGCCATTTGCTGCTTCTGGGTGGGCTGAGAGAGTTCTGAGAGTACCTTTTAGAAGTCTCCAGGTGACTTACAAATGCCTCCCCCGCCCAACAAGCACCTTGTGAGGTAGGTGGGGCTGAGACAGCTCTGAGAGAACTGTGGCCCAAGGTCACCCAAAAGGCTTTGTACGTAGGAGCAGGGATACAAATCTAGTTCACCAGATAAGAGTCCTTCACTCATATGGAGGAGTGAGGATTCTATCTATCCATCCATCCATCCATCCATCCATCCATCCATCCATCCATCCATCCATCCATCCATCCATCCATCCATCCATCCATCCATCCATCCATCCATCCATCCATCCATCCATCCATCATCTCTCTCTCTCTCTCTCTCTCTCTCTCTCTCTCTATCTATCTATCTATCATCTATCATCTATCATCTATCATCTATCTATCTACACACAATCACATACACACACATGGAAAACGGCCCGTTTCTGTGCACTTATCTGTAAATATAAAAAGAGATATCCTGTGGCCGAATTGTCAAGGGAAGGAAAGATTAGATCAGCTCAACTTTTAGATGACATGGCCGGAAGTCCAGCCTTTTAGTCAGTTCTTACAGGCTTCCTTTTTAGCAATATTGTATGAGCCTTTTATACTTAAATTTTTATCTCTGCTCCAATCATTGTATTTTTACTTACTGTATTGCAATTTAGGTGTAACAGGATTTCAAACATAAGTCACTGAAAATTTTTGTATATAAATTATTTAATTCCTGCGAACATCCTCTCTGTCAGCAATAGAGACTATTACTATCTCTGACCTGTTTTTTATTGTTGCTGAATTGTGTATTTTTGTTTTGTTGTTCTGGTCATTGACTGTAAATAAATTATTTGGATTTGGACATACACACACAAATTAAAACTGTCAATACATATTAAGGGCCCATGATATGTTTGCTTGCACATACATAACACAAATAGGAATAATTAGGCATTTTTTGACCCTGACTAACCAGATAGAAATAATGTTTATTGTATACTTTATATCTAAGATGAATTTGTTTGGAAAAATAACTTCATTTAAAACCCCAGTATTCCCACAAAATTAGAATCCACAATAAGAGACTGAGACATTGACCCAGTATGTATCAAATTCCTGAAAGAAAAAATGATGTAAGAAGAGGTAGATTTATGCTCCACTTTTCTAAATCATAAAGAGATTTAAGGCAGTTTACAAACTACTGTCCCTTCCTCTCCCCACAACAGACACCATGGCCCCTTCCGCACACGCAAAATAATGCGTTTTCAAACCACTTTCACAACTGTTTGCAAGTGGATTTTGCTATTCCGCACAGCTTCAAAGAGCACTGAAAGCAGTTTGAAAGTGCATTATTCTGCATGTGCAGAATGAGTCCTTGTGAGATAGGTGGGGCTAAGAGAGTTCTGAGAGAACTATGAGTAGCCCAAGGTCACCCAGCAGGCTACATGTGTAAGCCTGCTATAGAATGGTTTTATTGTATCTCATTCATAAGGTACCAATTGTGAATCCAATGCAAAAAGTATGAGATAAAGTGCTGGATTCTAGTGCTGTGATAATGCATGATAGAGATTGTAGTCTTACAGCAACGGAGACAGCATGTCGTTTTGGCAAGTGAGAGATACAGGGGGCAACTCTGCTGTCCCGTTTCTCCCCAAGCCCTTTTATTGACAGTTTACAAGAGGAAAAACAAACAAGGCAGGCAGGCAGGGGAAACACAATACAATGGACAGGGCAAAGAGCACGGGGGTTTGAGCAGAGGATTTGGTATTTGCACGTACACACATTGGAGCCAGAGGGTCTGCAATGTCAGCAGTTTTCTCCGAAACCACATTTGGGAAGGAAAGGTCAGTTGCACATGGGAGACCCTTTTCCAAGCAGTGTATTGCTGTACTCAGGCGCCCCCTGGGTGTTGGGGGACCCTTTTCCAAGCAATGTATTGCATACTCAGGTGCCCCCCGGGTGTTGGGGGACCCTTTTCCAAGCAGTGTATTGCCGTACTCAGGCGCCCCCGGGTGTTGGGGGACCTTTTTCCAAGCAATGTATTGCATACTCAGGTGCCCCCCCGGGTGTTGGGAGACCCTTTTCCGAGCAATGTGCTGCTGTACTCAGGAGCCTCCGCTGTGCCCCCCAACAAGAGATGGGAGCTGTTCAACTTCATCTTGATTTTTCTTCCATTTGGTGCCCCTTTTTAAAAACTATTTTTTTCCTTCTAATGGTGAGTCCAGTGAAGAGGAGAAGGTTCTAACTGCCAGAATTTTCAGACAGCAAATTAACATGATCAAGGAAACAAGGGCTGCTGAGGTGACAGGATATCAAGGCAGAAAAAGGCTGGTGTTCTTAAAATGCTGTAGTTTCATTCGCATCTGACACCAAAGGTAACTTTTGTGCTTCATTGCCTTGGAAAGATTTCCTGCTTCTGGATATATGATACATTTGGGAGAAGGGAATAGCTTCTACCCTTTCAAGTGACAGTTTGCAACATGCTAGTTGATTTATTTCCACATTTCCACAGGTTAAGCCTGAATATGGATGGCAACTCCCAGCTAGCACTTTAGATATGCAAGATGCCAAAAACCAGTTGGCAGCTTATGGGACTACCAGGGAACCATATTCATTTTAGTCAGAATGCTTGCAAATGTGTTCAGAAATACTTACAATTTCTTCTCCATCTCCCCCACCCTGCCCGCCCATCTGGGGCCAGGACAAAATTAATAAAAAGGTTACCAGCTTGAGCATGGAAAATTTCTGGAGATTTGGGGAAGTGTCAGGACCCCCTTCTGTTTCAGCAAAAGTCTTCATTCAGAACCAGCGGTTCAGGTAAAATAGGCCATCAGAAGAAACCCCCCAAATCCCTCTACAAATTCAGAAAGCCATGACTAACCATCCCACTTCAAACCACACACACCCTTCCCAGAGAAATCCAGCTCTTCTCTCTCAGCTAAAAGGAATCACAGAATAGAATCATAGCGTTGGAAGAGACCCCAGCAGCCACCATCCAACCCCCTGCAATGCAGGAACACACGATCAAAGCATTCCCAACATATTCATTCATTCATTCATTCATTCATTCATTCATTCATTCATTCATTCATTTATTTATTTATTTACTTATTTACTTATTTACTTATTTATTTATTTATTTATTTATTTATTTATTTATTATGCTTGTATACCGCCCTCCCCCGGAGGGCTCAGGGCGGTGAACAACAATACATAGCTAGAGCACAGATAAAAACAGTAAATATTGAATTAATTAATAAAAATTATGGCTCTATACTCATTAAAACCAAACCCCATTAAAATGCAGCATCCAAATACCAAGCGCAGCAGATGGCGACCTGCTATCAAATCCCCTCAAAGAGGGGGGGGAGCGGCAGAGTCCACCAATGTTATGGGGGGGGGCTATCCGCGGCCGGCCTCCCCAAAGGCCTGGTGGAACAGCTCAGTCTTGCAGGCCCTGCGGAATTCATGAAGATACCGCAGGGTCCGCACAGCTGGAGGAAGAACGTTCCACCAGGCAGGGGCCAGAGCTGTAAAAGCTCTGGCCCGGGTGGAGGTCCGCCACATTATTGAGGGGCCAGGGATCACCAGCAAATTGGCCTCTGCTGAGCGCAGAGGCCGATTGGGGACATATGGGGCAAGACGGTCCCGCAGGTACGGAGGCCCCAGGCCACGTAAGGCCTTAAAGGTTAGCACCAACACCTTGAAAATGATTCGGAATTCAACCGGTAACCAGTGCAGATGGCGCAACACAGGTAAGATGTGATCTCTGGTGGCACCCCCTGTGAGCAGGCGAGCCGCTGCATGCTGGACCAGTTTTAGTTTCCGAATCAGACGCAAGGGAAGGCCTGTTCGTCCAGCCTCTGTCCAGAAAAATCACACAGAGATTTAAGGTTCTTGGTTCTATACAAACATCAATCTAAACATCCATTTGAAAATGTACATCATCAGATCCTTCTTAGAGCAGAGGTTAAATGGATATTCAGACTCAAAACTGTTCATATCAATTGCCCCTTTTAAATGTGACTTAGCACTGTGCTGCATTAGTTGTACATCCTGTCTCAGCCGTAAACAATTTGATCTTTTGAGCTTGGCTATTTTGCACTGACCTTGTGAATCCTTAGCAATGCACTTTCAAACATGCTTGTATGCATGTGGATCTTCTGTTGACTTGAGCTAGACGTCTTTTTTGTGTGAGCCAAATTTCTCAGGTTCGTTATATTTGTCAGTATGCTTCTTTGTATTTATAAGTATGCTGTACATTCTTTAGCAAGATTCCTCTGGTTCTTTAGATCTTTATATTTGTCAGAATGCTATACATGCATTTGTGTTAGAATATTGTGATTGTTGAGTGCATGTTGTTGGTTCTTCTTATTGTTCATAGTATCCATTTTCATTATCATTATGATAGAATGATTGTGACTAAAGTGGCCGAGGAAGACGTAACCGTCAAAAGTATTGGTTTTCCCCGGGTCAATACTCCCATCTACAGCCAAGAATTTTTTCATCATCACCCTGATGTTTTGTGCTTCCACCTATGAGTATATGAAGCTCATCCACTGAAGTTGAGTGCCTACTGACATCATGTATTTGGTACCCTTCACATTTACACCATTCGTGGTTCTCTTTGAAAGTGATACCATAATTACAGAGAGCCCACCTTGCACCACGGTGTCCCCTCCAAATCCTTTGTCATGCATGTCGATGCCTCGGACAAAGCCATGGGTGTGGCTTTGCTTCAGAGGGGGGAGGATGGGAAGTTACACCCCTGTGCCTACCTTTCTCACAAATTCTTGTGGGCAGAGCTACATTGGACTGTAGGGGACAAGGAAACAGGGGCGATTAAACAGGCCCTGATTGGCGCCACTGGTTGGAAGGCACTGCCCACCCTTTTGAAGTACTAATGGAGCATAAAAACCTGGCAGTGTTCTCCAGCCCTGGGAAGCTTTCTGTCAAGCAGTTTCGATGGCCGTATTTTTTTTCCTGTTTCAACTTCATGCTCCATTTCTTCCCTGGGAAGTCCAATTGTTGGGCTGATGTCCTGTCTCACTTGCCCCACCTCAGTGGTGAGATCCAAAAATTTTAGTAACAGGTTCCCATGGTGGTGGGATTCAAATAGTGGCGTAGTGCCAATGGGGTTGGGCGGGGCACGGCGGGGGTGTGGCTGGGCATTCTGGGGGTTGGGCATTGCTGGGCGGGGCTGTGGCAAGGACACGCCGGTCCTTGGGTGGGAAACGAATGCACGCAGGCGCAGGCTGCCACGCACGCCGATGCACCTCCTGCTAGACTGCTTCAAGTTCTGCGCGCTACTGCTGAGAGGAGGGGCGTAACTACGGCAAAAGTCACATGGCAAAATCACCAATTAGTAACCCCCTCTTGGCACACACAAATAATTAGTAACCTACTCTCGGGAACCTGTGAGAACCTGCTGGATCCCACCTCTGCCCCACCTCTCCCAGGCAGCCCTGGTGCCTTTTGGGACTGTGTTCTCCCCATCCCAACTAGGGTTGGGAGTGACTACCCACAGTCACACGTTACTACACACCACACACCCCGCCTTGCCTGCTTCTTTGGAGGCCACATTAAAGGAGCTGGGAGCCCTCCCAGTGCTTCCTGGGGAGGACAATGATCAGATAGAAAAAGGGGGTGAGTTCTGGTAGAAGGGTGATAAACTTTAGGTGCCTCCGCAAGCAGGCCTCCTTGCGTTACGGGGGACCCATGATGTTAAATCTGCAAGGCACTTTGGTTTTGTGAAAACGTTGCATTTGACTTGCTGGCAGTTGTGGTAGTGAACCTTTTGGGGGGACGTGGAGGTATATGTAAAAGGCTGCCCCACACATGAGACTGCCAAGCGGGCACAAGGGAAGGTGCCAGGACTCCTCCAACCCCTCCCAGTACCTGTAACCCCCTGGAAGGTGATTTCCACGGACTTGATTGCCAACCTCCTGTCCAGCAAAGGGAAATCTGTGTTTTGGATGGTTGTTGACTTATTTTCAAAGCAGGCTCATTTCATTCTTTGCTGCCATCCGCGAGCAAATTGGCTCAAATGTTTGCGATTCACATTTATAGGTTCCATGACGCTCCCGACAAAATAATATCAAACTGGGGCAGCCAGTTCATATCACAGTTTTGGCACCATTTTCTCATGATGTTAGGCATCCACCTATCAGGTGGCAATGGACGGCCAGAACGAGAGCACCAAGGCTACTCTGGAACAATATCTGCATAGTTACATCAGTTATCACCAGGATAATTGGGTGGACTTGCTCCCCTTCCAGTATTCGTTTACAACAACACAGCGCATAATAGCACGGGTAAAGCCCCCTTTGAGGTTGTTTCTGGACAGTTGGCTAAGCCTTTTCCATTTTGAGGGGATGTGCAGCAAGGACCGGTAGAGCTCCAGGAGTGGATGCAGTCTATCTGGCAAGCATGGGGACCCTAGCAAAAAGCCCTTGAGAAGGCAAAGCTGGGACATAAACAACAAGCCTATAAGAAACGGCTCCCTCTCACCCTCGCAGTGGGGGATTGTATGTATTTGTCTACCAGAAACTTGAGGGGCTTGTAGGGGTGTAGGAAGCTGAGACATAAATATATTGGGCATTTCCAGTGGTCAAGGTGATTAACAATGTGACTGCCGAATTACAACTGCCTAAAAAATTGAGGTCTATACACCCTGTCGTTCATTGCAGCCTTCTCAAGAAAGCGCCCCCTCCCCGCCCGGACGCCTGGCATCCCCAGGTGGAGGTGCCCACTTCAGACCACATGCGGGGCGAGTCTCATCATGAAGTGGATGCTATCCTGGACTCTAGAGTGCATCGCAACCGTCTGCAGTATCTAGTCGCTTGGACCCATTTCTCAGTCAGGCACAATGACTTTGAAGTGGGGAATGTAGTGGCCGTTTGGCTCTGGCCCCTGCCTGGTGGAATGCTCTTCCTCCAGCTGTCCGGGCCCTGCGGGACCTACAAGAGTTCCGCAGGGCCTGTAAGACTGAGTTATTCCGCCGGGCTTTTGGGGAGGCCGGCTGCTGATAGGTGCCCATTAACAACTAAGATCCGCTGTTCCCCTCTCAGGGGAGTTGGGGAGCTAGTGGCTGAACGCCATCTGTTTTTTAACTGATTATAAATTAAGAGCGCTGCTTTTAACTGACATGAATTTTTAGTATTCTATTTTGTTATCCGCTTGTTTATATTGTGATGTAAACCGCCCTGAGCCCTTTGGGGGAGGGCGGTATAAAAGTGGAACAAATAAATAAATAAATAAATAAATAAATAAATAAATAAATAAATAAATGGGTGGACTCGGAACATGTGCATGCCCCTCGCCTAGTGAAAGCTTTTCATCATGCTTACCCTGACCGGCCTCATGGAAGGAGGGGAATGTCTTAAAGGAGGCGGAATGTCAGGACTGTGCCTATCAGTAGATGGGTGGCAGGCAAGGCAAGGGGAAAACGGTTTATTACTGCTTGTTACTTTGCAGATGTCCGGGGCTCTCTCCCCGCTTCCCAGGACAGCCTGGCCACAGATCTTATCTGGAGGGGAGTGTGAACTGTTCCCAGGCTTGTAGTGCTTTGAAGTGGGGAATGTAGTGGCCGTTTGGCTCTGGGGAAGGGGGCAGCAGAGAATATAGGTAGTGGGTTTGACGGGAATATTCAGATTCCTCTTTGCTGATTGTTTGGCCTTCGCTGTGAAATAAAGACTTTAGAACAAATCCACAGATTCTATTATTTTCGGACTTGAGGTTTGTTTCCTCACTCCTATATCCGAAGCCTGTTGGGTGATCTTGGGCCAGTCCCAGTTCTCACAGAACCCTCCTAGCCAGTGGTGGGATTCAAATAATTTAACAACCAGTTCCGGTGGCTGGATTCAAATAATTTAACAACTGGTTTGTTACAACGACCATTTTAACAACTGGTTCTGCCGAACTGGTGCGAAACTGCTGAATCCCACCACTGCTCTTAGCCCACCTACCTCACAAGGCATCTATTGTGGGAAGGTTTAGCAGGCAAGTATGGTGTATAAATTTGATAAAATCAAATAAAGAAAATAAAACTTATTCCCAAAAAGATGTTGGGAGCACACAGAATGCATAATATTTAGTATCCAGCAAAGTCTAGAACTGATTCATTTTTTTAGAAACTGGCCCTCTAGTTTGATATATTGAGGGGCAGAATTAGGGATGGGAATATTGAGTGACAGTGTGAGAGAAAGAGTATTGCCTCTTTTTATCTCCCTCTTCCTGTCCTACTGTCTGGGCATTCATGCACCACCATTGACTTTTTGGCAAGCACTTCCCCCCAAGTGGAATTGATTTATGGAACACTTTGCAGCCATTCTGACAGCTTCCAGTGGAGTGACAAAGAAGTTCTGCTTCTCTATCCGCCTAATCAATGAATGTCAAAGCAAGTCCAGACAAAACATAAATTCACACTCTGAGGTGCTGGAAACTCTGAAACGTGTACCCATGTAATAATCAGCACTTCCATTTAATATACGCATTCTATTTCCTTTCTCTCATTGTTCTCTTCTTAGGATCCTATTAGCTAAGAAGGAAAAAAATACCCACAGCCTGTAAACAAACAAACAAGGCATTCTTGAGTCTTGTTATTAACTGGGGTACTAGACCCTTACATCCTGACATATGTTTATCCAGCCTTTGTTTAAAAACCTCCAAAGAAGGAGATTCCACCACAATCTGTGGCAATGAATTCCACTGTCAAATATCCCTGACAGTCAGAAAGTTCTTCTTAATGTTCAGGTGGAATCTCTTTTCCTGCACCTTGAATCCATTACTCTGTGTCCTAGTCTCTGAGGCAGCAGAAAATAAGCTTGCTCCCTCACCAACATTGCATCCCTTCAAATATTTAAACATAGCTATCATGTCCCCCCTTAACCTCTGTTTCTCCAGACTAAACATCCCCAGCTCCCTAAAGCCGTTTCCGCACGGCCTCCTTCCGCCCCCACGCCGCCAAAAGTGCGGGCGGCATGGGGGCGGAAGCCCGTTTGCATGCAAGCATGCAAACGGGCGAAGCGGAGGCCGGCAGACGGCAGGTGGCTCCGCACGGAGCCGCCTCTGCGCCCTCCCCCGCCCCACTCATGGTGTCCTCCTCGTCGCCTGCGGGGCGTCACAGCCCCGCCCACGCTGCCCTCCAACCCCTGGAGGTTGGAGGGACAGTGTGGGCGAGGGCTGCGACGCACCGCGAAGCGTTCCGGTAACGGACACCCGTGAGTGGGGCGGCAATGACAGCGTCTTCGGCGTGGTTTGCACCTCGCCGCCGGGAAGATGCTCCCTCCCCAACAACAACCCTTTAAAGGGTTGTTGTTTAGGGCGGCTTGACGCCGCCCTGGGGGGAGGGAAGAAGAGTCAGGTTGCAGCAGCGGCGCCTGTGCGAACGGCGGCCTGGGGGCGCCTTTTTTGGCGCCCCCAGGCCATCATAAATGGGCCGTGTGGAAGCGGCCTAAGTCTCCCTTCATAGGACATGGATTCTAGAGAATTTACCAATTTGGTTGCCCTTTTCTGGACATGTTCCAGCTTGTCAATATCCTTCTAAAACTGTGGTCCCCAGAAGTGAACACTGTACTCAAGGTGAGGTCTGACCAACACAGAGTAGAGCGATACAATTACTTCTTTCAATTCAAATTGTAATCCTTGTATTTATACATTATTTTTATCTGTGTCTTTTGTGGATATGAATTTGAATAGCATGCCAATAAAAGTATTTCAAGTTGAAGTTTTCTCTGCTTGCAGCTCATCCGTTTGCTATTTCATTGTGAAAAGTAAATGACTAAAGTTTGTTTTGCTTAGCGATCCCATACACATGTCATTTTTGATTTTGGGGTTTTTTGAGGGGGATGTCTGTGAAGCTACAGCAACATCAATATGTGCATACTGCAGCTTTTCTAATCAGCTTTTCTAATCAGCTTTACAGACAGCCCCCTCAAAACAAAAAAAGGAAAAATGACATGTGCACAAGAAACCCCTGTAAGTTTTGTTTTTCCTCTTTTTTGTTGTTTTGAGGGGGATGTCTGCAAAGTGATGGTAACATGATTAGAGAAGCTGCAACATGCAAATATTTGTGTTGCCATAGCTTCACAGACATCCCCCTCAAAACAAAATAAAAAAGAGAAAACATGTGGATGGGATCGCTAGGCTAAACAAACTTTATCTACTTTTCACAGTTAAAAAGCAAATGGATGAGCTGCAAGCAGAGGAAACATCTGTGGGGAATCTCCACGGAGAATCTGCTGCAACACACAAAATGGCAGCCGTGAGCAGCAGAAACAAAAAGAAGAGATTTGGGCATTAGCTCAGCAGGCAGGAATCATCTTCAGCCTGGGTTGCAGGGAGAAGATTGCCAGCTTAGCCATTTTTTTAAAAAAACCAGAGTTGAAGGGAATATAACAGGCTGAACTTGTTTTGTGGAAGAGAGATGTGAAGTTATTCCTTGTACCTTTTTGCCATTCTTCATGAATCCAAAGTTGATCCTGGAATGTACCACACAAGTTGTGGGATTGTGCCTGGGTCATGCAACCCCAGTGGTCTTTTGAGAACATGTGTCTTCAGAGGCTTTTGAGGAACTGCATATTTCTCCAGAACAGAAGACTGAATTCAGACAGCTTGTTCATTCCCTCTCATCCCAACCTCTTCCTTGCTACAATCCCTGTGTTGCCTGCCTTCTGTCCCTGGGGAATCAAAAGTTCTCCTGTGCTCCTATCTTCACTATCCAAAATCCAGGTTGGATTTAATCCAGAAGGTGGAGCTCCTTGAGATAGCAATAAAAACACATACACTGAAATATTTACTATTATTATTATTTAAATATTACAAAAATGCTTGCCTGTTTGTTGGCCATGGATCGTAACAATAACATTGGATTCGAAGGTGATACTCACCTTTTTAAGCACTCCTCTTTGAGATCATGTACTTGTTTATAATTGATACATAGGTAACCATTCCATCAAAAACTCAAAGTGACTAAACATGATTAGAGATTTGTTTTTAGAAGAAGAAGAAGAAGAAGAAGAAGAAGAAGAAGAAGAAGAAGAAGAAGAAGAAGAAGAAGAAGAAGAAGAAGAAGAAGATGATGATGATGAAGAGGAGTAGTAGTTTGGATTTATATTCCCCTTTCTCTCCTGCAGGAGACTCAAAGGGGCTTACAATCTCCTTGCCCTTCCCCCCTCACAACAAACACCCTGTGAGGTAGGTGGGGCTGAGAGTGAGCTCCGAGAAGCTGTGACTAGCCCAAGGTCACCCAGCTGGTGTGTGTGGGAGTGTACAGGCTAATCTGAATTCCCCAGAGAAGCCTCCACAGCTCAGGCGGCAGATCAGGGAATCAAACCCGGTTCCTCCAGATTAGATATACGAGCTCTTAACCTCCTACGCCACTGCTGCTAAACCTAACCCAGCATCTAAGGTTGTCGAGGACTGACTGAGGTTCTGAAAGGACCCCTTTTATAAATCTCCAGTCACCCTTTCTGTCATCCAGTAGCCTAAACACAGCTTTGAAAGGATGTGTATAATTCAATAGCAGCACTGTGTATCTGACTGACCGAGTCTGGCAGAATCCAATTGATTTTCTCTTCTCTCTTCCAGCCCTGTCTGTCACAAGCACCTAATTAAAAGTGCCATAATCTGATATAATCTGTTTTCCAATTGGTCCAGGACACCAAGCTATCTAGCAGAAGTAATTGATTTGTCAACTGCCCAGCCTAATACTTGAGGACCCCCATTGTCTCTTTTGGATCGTACCTGTCAAACAAATTTGTCCGCTGCTGTGTCGAGTGACTGATATGTGCTTGTGTTTCCATCCATTATGAATTAAAGAGAAAATGAAATGAAATTATAGACCGGTTCTAGGGGAATGCTTTAAAATAGGGGTCCTCAACATAGTGTCAGATGTAGCTTCTGCTCTGCCTAGCACAGGGGTAGGGAACCTGCGGCTCGGGAGCTGCATGTGGCTCTTCTGCCCTTGCACTGTGGCTCCATGAGCCGAGCCGCCGGCCCCATCCTTGCCCGCCCTGCAGGCAGCAGGGCAGGCGCATCCATGCGCTTCTCAGAATGAGAGGAGTAAAAGGTAAAAAAAACCCAATATATATATAGTGTTATCTTTATTTTAAATGTCAAAATTTTTTTGCAGCTCCAAGTGTTTTCTTTTCCCGTGGAAAACGGGTCCAAATGGCTCTTTGAGTGTTAAAGGTTCCCTACCCCTGGCCTAGCATCACACTAGTCAAGGCCCAGTGCCACACTTGGGCCTTCTTTCATACTCAACTGTCTAATGTTAAAGGACCTTTGGTCTTTAATCTCTGTGCTAGGAAACATAGTAAGCAGGCAACCTCACCAGAGGCCTCCGGAACGGGGGAGTGAAGAGGTTCCCAGGCGAAGAATATCTTTTGGCCTTGAGACATTCTGTACTCCATAACAAAGGTTTTCATGCCTTGTTGTTCCATTAATCTGTGGGAAGAAGCGCCGTGGTGAGGGGGAATGGTGCCTAAGGCACGTGTGTTTCCTGTGCCCCTGCCACGCCTCACCACACCCTGGAATGCCCCCATGACGCCTCTGCCATGTCCCTGCATCGGTGCACGCCCGGTACAAGATGACCCACAGTCATGCTCGACTCTTATTGATAGAAAACTATGCATAAAAATCTCAATAGAAAATGTACATCAATATCTAATAATCCGAGGAACTAGTGAAGATAGTGGTTGTTTTAAATTGTATGTATGATTTTATATATGATGTTTTATATTGTACACCGTCCTGAGCCCTTCGGGGATAGGGCGGTATATTAAATCAAATTAATAATAATAATAATAATAATAATAATAATAATAATAATAATAATAATAATAATAATAATAATAATAATAATAATAATAATAATAATAATAGTAGTAGTAGTAGTAGTAGTAGTAGTAGTAGTAGTAGTAGTAGTAGTAGTGATAATAATAATAGTAACAACAACAACAACAACAACAACAACAACAACAACAACAACAACAACAACAACAACAACAACAACAATAATAATAATAATAATAATAATAATAATAATAATAATAATAATAATAATAATAATAATAATCAAGGAAGAAGTTCTGGCAGCCACTGATAAACTAAATGCTACCAAATTCCCTGGCCCGGATTGCATTCACCCAAGAGTTCTTAAAGAGCTCAAGCATGAAATTGCTGATCTTCTCACTTTAATATGCAACTTATCCCTGAAATCGGCCTCCATCCCTAAAGACTGGAAAATGACCAATGTCACACCAATCTTTAAGAAAGGATCTAGGGGGGACCCAGGAAATTACAGGCCAGTCAGTTTGACATCTGTTCCTGGTAAATTAGTAGAATCTATCATTAAAGATAAAATTATAAAACATGTAGAAAAGTAAGACCTGCTGAGGAAGAGTCAGCATGGCTTTTGCAGAGGAAAGTCCTGCCTTACAAACTTACTAGAGTTCTTTGAGGGTGTAAACAGCCATGTGGATAAGTGGGAAACCAGTGGACATTGTCTACTTGGATTTCCAAAAGGCTTTTGACAAAGTTCCTCACCAGAGACTATTGAGAAAACTCAGCAATGAAGGAATAAGAGGGGAAGTCCTCCTATCGATTAAAAACTGGTTGAGAAACAGGAAGCAAAGGGTGGGTGTAAATGTGAAGTTCTCACAATGGAGAGATGTTGGGAGTGGTGTCCCCCAAGGATCCGTTTTGGGATGGGTGCTCTTTAACCTATTCATAAATGACCTGGAAGTAGGGGTAGGTAGCGTGGTGGCCAAGTTTGCAGAGAATACCAAATTATGTAGGGTGGTGAGAACCACAAAGGATTGCAAAGAGCTCCAAGCAGACCATTATAAATTAGGTGAGTGGGCTAAGAAATGGCAAATGGAGTTCAATGTAGCAAAATGTAAAGTGATGCACATAGGGGCAAAAAAATCCAAACTTCACATACACAGTGCAGGGGTCAGTGCTATCAGTCACAGGACCTCTGTCTTCGTAGGATTTAACTTCCAAATCAGCCACTTAATCCACCGGGAATTATCTCTGTCTGGAAATCAGTAATAATTACAGGAGATCACTTGGAGGTGGGCAACCCCATCAAACAGGAAAATCCATTCAGGATCCATCTTTCTGCTCCCAACAGGAAAGCACTGCCATCATTTGGGTAACAGGTGGGTGTGTCTCAAGATGTCTGCCAGCAGGATAGCATTGGTTTTGAGTGCATTTCTCGTGATTTAGTTCCAACTCAAGTGCAGTCTACAATCAATGGAATTTCCCCTATTGTCTTTCATGGTGTGCAGACCTCTCCCGATGTCTCATTTACTAGCCCCATTGAGTTAAGTGCTTGGCTGAACTTTTTAAATCAATGCAAATTCTATTAAAAGATTAATAGACAGTTTCTCAACAATACAGCCGAATTCATTATATTCAGGAGAAAAGAATGTGCTTTTAAAAAAAATCCACTCTGTCATTTTTATTGAACTGAAGTCCGGGGAGAGGGGAAAAAAGAAGATCCTAGTTAATTGTTATCAACTTTGGGATGGAAATAGAACAGCCAGCTACATAAATACTTATTTTTATTACTACAGTTCTGGGAAGAGTTGTCACAAATATCGCAGATGCTTAATGCAAAATTCTTCTTCCAAACCATACTTTGAAAAGAACAGACTCTATAGAAATCTATTTGTGCTGATACACACAGGCATAGATCTTGATTTGTAGGTCTCCGTAGCATTTTCTAAAGCATCACATGCTATTTTCCTACCAGTTATCTTTTTCTTTTCTTTTCTTTTTTTAACAGCAGGAACAGTCAGTGCTAGCCGGCATCTCTCAAGTTTAACAACTTCAAATCCTGATTTAGCTCAGTCCTGGCTGGCCTTATATATCTCCCCCCACACACACACACACACACGTAGCTGGCAGAGAAAATAGTTCAGAAAATCGTGCGCACTTCCACAAGTGCTGAATCTCCCATCTCACCTTCTTTCACACTTTGAGAAAGGAAAATAGCAACCGTGGTTGCTTGATTCGAGTGTCAGGGGTGCTCTCTAGCAGCTTTTGGCAACCCTACAGACTTCAGTTTTGGATTTCCCTCCTCATTACATTTTTCCTGGTCTTTTCTTCCTATTGCACATTATTCGTCAGCTTTTGTATGCCTGTGTATGTTTCTTAAACAATGAGCCGTCACACACAAAATGGGAAGCCTACAGCTTCCTGAATAATAATGTAGTTTTACTACAGCTGCCAAAAATGTAGCGACGCACAAAGTTACCTGTTTGTCTTCCCTTGGCTGTGTTACCCAAAATGGTGGGACACAATAACTTTTTTTTGGTTTGGGGAAATTAGCTATACAGCACAAGGTTGCCTAGCATCACTTGAGGACGCTATATCTATATCTCCATATATAGAAAGATTGCCTATGTATATGGGCTTCGGCTCACCATAAGAAACCAGCAGAGAAAAATAAATTCTTTTTAAAAGGATTTTATTGGGAAAATAACAAATGGAATAAAATAAATTCTCACTCAGTTACTGGGGTAAAAAAAACACATGTGTTCAAGGTTTCCTAGGATATTCCTAGGACCTCTGTGAAAGACAGGTTTTGGATATAGAAGAAGAGAGAGTTTTCGATTTATATCCCCCCTTTCTCTCCTGCAGGAGACTCAAAGGGGCTTACAATCTCATTGCCCTTCCCCCCTCACAACAAACACCCTGTGAGGTAGGTGGGGCTGAGAGAGCTCCGAAGAGCTGTGACTAGCCCAAGGTCACCCAGCTGGCGTGTGTGGGAGTGCACAGGCTAATCTGAATTCCCCAGATAAGCCTCCACAGCTCAGGCGGCAGAGCGGGGAATCAAACCCGGTTCCTCCAGATTAGATACACAAGCTCTTAACCTCCTACACCACTGCTGCTCATATAGAGAGAGAAGGGATGGGATATCAAAGATTATATTACCAGTCTTGTAGGTGATGTCCAGGAAACAGAGACCTAATGGCTAGGCTCTGGATGATCCACGCTGATGGACCAATATTACTGGCCAGCATGGTGGCGTGATAATATTGGACAACTGACTGGGGTTTGAGACATGCTTGTATAGGGAAAAAGCATGTCTTGGGGCAAATGAATTCCTTGAACAAAGGATTCCTCCTGCTGTTCCAGGTGAGTTGATGGTCCGGAGTATCAGACCATTGAGCTGATGGCTGACCCATTATCTTTGATGGGTTTTGCTGGCTGTTGGACGAAACAGGCAACGACCCTTAATGGCCATTACACTATAAGATGGTCACAAGGAGATGAGTCACAGGAAAGGTTTAACAAATGTAGACAAAAGAGAACTGGTTCGCCCAGGTGTGCTATTTGCATATTCAAATGCTGTTTTCTGAGTATGAGCCAAGCATGGGGTGGGGTGGGGGGGCGGGTTCCGTTAAGCATTCTTGCTCATAAGGTCAAACACAGTTCCAAAATGGAGTTTATGAACCAGACTCCTTATGTCCAGGGCGCTTGTTCTGATAGGCTGATTCCGAATGGGCCAAAAACAGAAGTGTGAAAACGGTGTGAAAACAGTATAAACCCTTTTACACTATTTTCACACCGTTTTCACACTTCTGTTTTTGGCCCATGCGGAATCTGCCAAAGATTACACCAAGTGGTTCTGAGATGACTTCTTCCAGTTCTTTTAATATCCTGGGATGTAGTTCATCAGGCCCTGGAGATTTGAATTCATTTAAAGTAGCCAGATGTTCCTGCACTACCTGTTTATTTATTTTGTGCTGAATTTCTCCTTCTTAATCTAGAGTCTGAAGTGCTCTGACCTAGATAACCCAAGCAAAACCAATCTCATCTGATCTCAGATGCTAAGTGGAGTCAGCCCTGCCTTAATGTTTGGCCATCAAGAAATGCTGGGCTTGTGATGTGTGAGTGTAACCTCTATCTGTGGGTTCTGTGGGGCAGAACTTGGAATGAGTTTGCAACAACAAATTAAAAAACAAACAAAATGGTTTACTATCTTAACAGATAACATCACACTTCAAGGCCCTGTTCAGGTTGGATTTTCAAGTCCTTATATTTACAGTCTACTGATACTGCCAAGTCCAATTCTTCTTTGCAAGTGGGTTGGCTCCTGAAAACTCCAAAGGCTTGATGAACAGGATTCAACATGATGAAGGTTTCCAGGAGAACTCTCACCCATTACAAACATAAAAAGAAACCCTGAAACAATAAACTCCAACCTTTACAACATAGCAAAAATAAACAACTACCTTCCCAGTAGTTCCCAACAACATTGCAGTTACCTTAACAAGGTGTTAAGGGCTTATACAACTCAAGGTCCGAGTCTGGTAGCCTTGTCTCCTCCAAACTACATGAGCGCTGCAGCCTCCTGCTGCTTTGAGTCTCCACCCCTTTCTGGGTCAACCCATTCTGAGCATGGGGGTTACATGAGCAGGCAACGACAAACCACTTCTCAATGTTTCTCACCTTGAAAACCCCACAAGGTCTTCAAAAGTCAGAGCTGACTCGACAGCAGAAAAAGGGGGTGGTGAGATAGAATCTGCTGCACAAACAAGTAATTGGTACGGATGTTTACTTTCAGACAAACCTTTGAGGAAAAAGATGGTGTCTGGTGAGGAAGACTCAAACCGAAGCTGTGCTGATGACATCTTGAAGGAACTGGGAAGATACAGTCCCACCTCACCCACTTCACTGTTAAACTGTGATGCACCCCTTTCCATACAGATTCCTGTGATGTTCCCATACATCCATCTTCAAAAAGTCCACTGAAATGTAGTGGCAGACAGCCTTCTGTACGTTCTCTCTGTAGTTTGAAGTTGATCAAAGGGTTGACTTGAAGTAATTTGACATCTCATTCTTCCGGCTAGCTTTTATCATGATTTCAAACTGAAGGTAACAGCAAGTCCTTGCACTCTCCCTCGGAGACAAACATTGTGACTGAAATGGATGGTAACTTGGGAATCCTGGGACAGCTAAGACTTGCAAAACCATCAGCATTTTATTTTATAAAATTTATACCCTGCCTTTCTGCCTTCACAAGAAGAGAAAGGAAAAGGAGAAGGGCAACGAGGATGATTGAGGGACTGGAGCACCTTCCTTATGAGGAGAGGCTGCAGCGTTTGGGACTCTTTAGTTTGGAGAGGAGACGGCTGAGGGGGGATATGATTGAAGTCCATAAAATTATGCATGGGGTAGAAAATGTTGACAGAGAGAAATTTTTCTCTCTTTCTCACAATACTAGAACCAGGGGGCATTCATTGAAAATGCTGGGGGGAAGAATTAGGACTAATAAAAGGAAACACTTCTTCACGCAACATGTGATTGGTGTTTGGAATATGCTGCCACAGGAGGTGGTGATGGCCACTAACCTGGATAGCTTTAAAAGGGGCTTGGACAGATTTATGGAGGAGAAGTCGATTTATGGCTGCCAATCTTGATCCTCCTTGATCTCAGATTGCAAATGCCTTAACAGTCCAGGTGCTCGGGAGCAACAGCCACAGAAGGCCACTGCTTTCACATCCTGCATGTGAGATCCCAATGGCACCTGGTGGGCCACTGCGAGTAGCAGAGTGCTGGACTAGATGGACTCTGGTCTGATCCAGCTGGCTTGTTCTTATGTTCTTATGTTCTTAAGGAGATGCAGAAGCAGAAAGAAAAAGAAGAGAAAAAGAAGGAGTGGAGGAAGAAGAGGAGGAGGAGGAGGAGGAGGAGTTTGGATTTATAGCCATCCTTTCTCTCCTATAAAGAGATACAAGGTGGCTTATAAACTCCTTTTCCTGTCCTCTTCCCACCGCGGACACCTTGGTCCTTTCTGCACAGTGCAAAAATAATGTATTTAGGACATTATAAAAAAGCCTTTTGGGGAGAAATCAGTGGAGCTCCCTCCCCTACAACGTTTTCAGATCTTCTGAAGATGCCTGCCACAGATGAAAGTGAAATGTCAGGAGAAAATGCTACTGGAACATGGCCATACAGCCTGGAAACACCACAACACTCCAGTGATTCCGGCCATGAAAGCCTTCAACAATACGTTTTCAGGTTATTTTTATTTTTCCCAACCTGACTTTTTCAAAAACCGCTAAATTAAGCGATCTTTTTCTCCCAAGATGAGGTGAAGTCATTTCCTGTTTGCTGTGCAGAGAGCAAATGATCAGGTAACATATTTGCTCCTACCCCCCCAATAATTTGAAACATCTTGTTTTCTTTTTCACCACTCATGCCCATCATTTTGTGCTGCTGCCGAGATATTCAGGCCCATTCCACACGGGCCATATACAGCGCCCTGGGGATGGCAAAAACGCCGTCCCCAGGGAGCCGTTCGCACAGGGAGCGCAGCTACCTTGCTACCTGAGCGAGGTTTATGGAAAACGGCGGCTTCGAGCCACTGCTGTCCAAATGGCAGCGACTCGAAGGCGCCCTCCCCCCCTTTCGCCCCCCACCTATTGTGTCTGTGGCCGTCCAGCACATTGCTGAGGCCTGGGGACACCCCCCCTGCCCTGCGACACCGGAGCACTCGCGCAGGGCAGGGGCGTGTCCCCAGGCTTCGTCGATGTGCCAGATGGCCACAGACACGGCAGGTTGGCTGGGCGACGGCGCTCCATGGTGCCGTCTTCCCACTGTTTCTGAGACCGTTCGTGCGAACGGTCCCAGGGGGGTTGGGTCGGCGTTGTATATGCCGACCCAACCCCAATCGTGGCCGTGCGGAAACGGCCTCTGTCCCACCAGCTATTTGGTGAAGGTTTCCCACAGAGATTTCGTCTGCTAGCAGTTCATCTGCGTGCAATTTCACTGTAAAAAGTATGTGACTAAAAGGGGTTTTTTGCCTAGTGGTCCAGCACACATGTCATTTTTTTCTTCCCTTTTTGTTTTGAGGGAGCTGTCTGACGTTGAAGCTTCACAGATAGCTCCCTCAAAACAAACAGAAAGAAAAATTACACATGCACAGGATTGCCAGGCAAAACTTTTCATATACTTTTTACAGTGAAGTATTGTGTGGAAGAGCTGCTAGCTCCACCAAATGGAATGGAGAATATCTGCAGCAGCACAAAATAGCGGGTGCAACAAAATGAAATGGACAAGCTCCAGTCAGCTAGTGTAGGAGGGAGAGGCGGGGAAAAGACCCAGTTTTGCTGGCGTTACTTTGTTTTTGTCTGCACTGGGATGACAGAAAGAGCCAAAAATGATTTTTTTTAAAAAAAAGTCTGCAAGACATTTCACTTGTGCTGTTCAGAAAAGACCCTTATGAGGTAGGTGGGACTGAGAGAACTGTGACTAACCAAAGGTTAGTCATCAGGCGTCACGTGGTGGAAGAAGAAGAGTTTGGATTAATACTCCAAATTTTATAAATTTGCTGTGTATAAATTTTATGTGGATTTCCAGACCACTGTGCTCCTAACCCGCACAATGTGGAAGGGATAATTGTACCCTAAAACTCCTGTTGATCTCTGCTGGATACATAAATCGCATAAATGTTCACCTCTCTCTATCTATGCATGAATAAACACACACACACACACACACACAGAACATGTATACACATATATAAAAAATTTTGGTACACAATGACATTCATTTCATATTCCCCGTATTGTATGCTGGAAATCTCTTTTGCAAGAGTGTATTTAGCCATGCTTTATGTGAAAAGACTCTAGAAGGAAGAGCTCCCAAATGCTCTTTAATTAAATGGGATATTAAGAGAGAGAAACTAAAAAAATGAAACTTTCACTGGATACAGCTGTGATTTCCATGCCATTCGCAGTGTCCGTAAAACCCCAGAGAGTAGTAAAAGATTAAAAAAACAAACAGTCATTTTATCGTTGCAACATAAAAACTTCTCATGAGGTGCTATCATTAGGTACATCATTACAAGTCCCCCCCCCTCCTTCTCCATTGTATTATAAAACAGAAATGGCATTTACGGGGCTCACGTCTGGCCCAATAAACCATCAAATAAGGATTTCAGACGGCATCAGAGCATCGCATAAAATGTGGTGCTAAATTTTACACGTCTGTCTCCCAAGGATAGCCAGTGGGAAGCACAAGGGCAGCATTTTCATCCCAAAAGACCCCAAGGTTATAAGACTGCCCAGCGATTCCACTGTGTACCTCTGAAGGACAGAAGGTGAAGACAGCCATAATAGATAGGAGAGCTCCCAGTGCCTCCCTCAGCGGCAGGGCAAGCCCAGCTTTGCAAGCAAAATGATTGATGTGCCCAGGAACAAATCAAATGCCAGCCCATCTGTCCACCTTGACCCTCCCAACATGCACGCTGTCCAGTTTCTTTCTTTCTTTCTTTCTTTCTTTCTTTCTTTCTTTCTTTCTTTCTTTCTTTCTTTTTAACTTAAAAGCGATGTTTTCTGGAAAACAAGCATTAACAAAACCTACGAAAAATGCCCTGATGTTTAATCATTTCTCTCATTCATTAAAAACAGAAAAGGTTTTTTTTTTGAAGGGCAAAACACTGGCTCAAAGTTTGAGGGTTGATTACTTGATAACATCCATAGAAGAAGAAGAATTTGGATCCCCCCTCCCCCACTTTCTCTCCTGTAAGGAGGCTCAGTGGCTTACAAACTCCTTTCCCTTTCTTTCCCCACAACAGATACCTTGTGAGGTAGGTGGGGCTGAGAATATATGGAGTTCTGAAGAGAAGGCAGTGGAATATTGATTTATAGACCAACCTAAATATGTCTGCCATCAAGGTGTCGTACAAACGAAAATGAATGAGTCAGAAGATTTTTCCTTTTGTAGATGTGTCAGTACAATAAAACAACCTCCCCCCCCCCAAAAAAAAACCACACACACACAAAATACTACAGTATTGGGAAAATTCGGCAGTTTATCACAAGTGTAATCTTTAAAAATCACACGTTTTTGTAAATGACAACTCTACATCTCTCATGTTCTTGTTTATTGGCATCAAGTTCCATTTACCAATAGTAAACCATTGTCATTCTGAACATTAATCGGTATCCCTTTTGACTCCTGTAACCGACTGTGGTGTTTAAGAGGGTGAGAACAGAGATGCATTTGGAATATGAGTTTGGCAGCTATTGCATTGTCTTGGGGGTTAGGTTGAGTTTGTCGCCAAGCTCTGCAGTGCATTCTTAATGAGGTCTACCAATCATAGGAGCATTTTTAGGTGAACCGGATGACCTTTAAAGGGCCCGCAGCAGATGGCTGGAAGTCTGTCTTCTTTACAGCATTCAGCTGTTTTGTCTGTTAAATAAGTACGTAATGACTCCCAGGTTTATCTTATTTCAACACCATGCCACTAGATGACTTAACACGGCTAAAAGTGAAAGATATTTTTTGCCAAGCCGACAAGCTTCAGTTCAGTTTTTCAGTAGTAAACTTGGTCAAGATGAAAATTTCCTTCCTTCCTTCCTTCCTTCCTTCCTTCCTTCCTTCCTTCCTTCCTTCCTTCCTTCCTTCCTGCCTTCCTTCCTTCCTTCCTTCCTTCCTTCCTTCCTTCCTTCCTTCCTTCCTGCCTTCCTGCCTGCCTGCCTGCCTGCCTGCCTGCCTGCCTGCCTGCCTGCCTGCCTGCCTTCCTGCCTTCCTGCCTTCCTGCCTTCCTTCCAGTTCGTTCGTTCGTTCGTTCGTTCCTTCCTTCCTTCCTTCCTTCCTTCCTTCCTTCCTTCCTGCCTTCCTGCCTTCCTGCCTTCCTGCCTTCCTTCCTGCCTTCCTTCCAGTTCCTTCCTTCCTTCCTTCCTTCCTTCCTTCCTTCCTTCCTTCCTTCCTTCCTTCCTTCCTTCCTTCCTTCCTTCCTTCCTGCCTGCCTGCCTGCCTGCCTGCCTGCCTGCCTGCCTGCCTGCCTGCCTGCCTTCCTGCCTTCCTGCCTTCCTGCCTTCCTTCCAGTTCCTTCCTTCCTCCTTCCTTCCTTCCTTCCTTCCTTCCTTCCTTCCTTCCTTCCTTCCTTCCTTCCTTCCTTCCTTCCTGCCTGCCTGCCTGCCTGCCTTCCTGCCTTCCTGCCTGCCTTCCTTCCTTCCTGCCTTCCTGCCTTCCTTCCAGTTCGTTCGTTCGTTCGTTCGTTCGTTCGTTCGT